>NC_086317.1:384584599-384888766 GCF_036172605.1 Pelobates fuscus | reverse complement strand
CCTGGGAAGATGATGAATGGCCTCCCCAGCGTATTATAGATTACTATGGGCCAGCCACGTGGGCTGAGGATGGTACCTTTGGTTATAGAACCCCAATTTATATGCTCAACCGTATTATAAGATTACAGGCGGTGGTTGAGATTATTACTAATGAGACCTCACAAGCACTCAATCTTCTAGCGAAGCATAATACCAGGATGAGGACAGCAGTGTACCAAAATAGATTAGCCTTGGATTACCTTTTGGCAGTAGAGGGAGGTGTATGTGGGAAGTTTAACCTAAGTAATTGCTGTCTTCAAATAGATGACGAAGGGCAAGCAATAGCTGAGCTTACTAGCCATATGGTTAAACTAGCGCATGTGCCTACTCAGGTATGGAAAGGGTACAATCCAAGTAGTTGGTTTGGTAGCTGGTATGAGTGGTTTGGAGGGCTTAAGGCAGTGGTAGGTGGAGTCCTACTGATTTTACTGTTGTGTCTACTCCTACCGTGTCTTATACCCTTAGTAGTTAGGTCTGTGCAAAGCCTGATAGGAAGTATAGCAGAGAGGAAGGCTGCTGCACAGATAATGGCGATATATAAGTATAAGGCTCTAGATCAGGGAGAACCAATGCAAGAAGATGAATGTTGAAGATTCACATCATAAGATAAGTCTGGTCTGGTTCATGGTAACCTGAGGTATATGCAAACCAAGGTTAAGTGATGCCTCAAGTAATTGTGAAATATCAGAGGCATCAAAGGGGGGAATGTGATGTAATTCCAGTAAAATACAAGTTTAGCAGGCTAAGATTGCCACAAGGCATATGTATGTATATGTGTTTGTAGTATCAGTTGGTTAATAACACGTAGCTAAGATACTGTCATCACTGTACTGACCAGGTGCAGGAATGTAAGAACTGGAATTACGCGTCCCTCTCCTTTGTATCAGATGAGCCACGTGGTTAGACCGGATGGATGAGTTTAGACTCTATTCATTAAATAGGTTAAGGGTATGTGTGGGTGTAGTTAATTGTGGGAGGAGCTACAGTGCTATATAAGGAATGTACTCTATGTATTCAGTACTCAGACTTTGCTGTATTTTGGTGACGCTAGTCCCTCTGAGTCCCGATCGGTGATCCAATAAAGAATCTCTTCCTTCCTGAAGAAACCTGTGTCCATCTCTCTGTGCTTGGCTTCCGTCAGTTTCTCCGGTATCATTATATTTAATGAGGTTGCCTGTATCTTGCAATATTCTGGAATTATTTAGGGATTAGGATATATTTTAGAAAAGAGTTTACTTCATCAGAATTTGCAGGTTTGTAGAGCACATAATCAAGGAAGACTCAATTATGTTTCTAGTAGGTTATCAGTATAAATATATTACGATATAGCTGAATTATTTTGAAATGCCTTAATAGGCAGAACTTTTTTGTACTATTTCAATGAAAAGCCATACATAAATTGTGTTGCCATTGGACAATACTTAAAGGACAGCTGTTTTTTTCATGTACAAATCCTTTCATCAAGTTTTGAAAGGAAACAGATTTTGAAATGAATAAAAAGAAGAAAAAAAACAGAAAAACCACAGAGACCGTTTTTTTTTCTTAACAATGTCCAACCTGAGGAGCATGTATATGAAGGATGCTGCCATTTACAAAAGGTATGGATGAGTTTTTCACCTTTATTTTTTTTTCTTTTGACATAAAAATAAGTATTTCCTTTCAAAACTTGACGAGAAGCTTAGTATATTATAAAGTAGTTTTCAGGTAACAGTTGTCCTTTAATACTGCAAATTATGCATAGAAGCAGTATGTAACACGTGATCAGCTGCATTAAAAGATGAGGCTTCTGAGATGTTGTAAAGATTAATTTGGCTTTGAAGCACAAAGCCTACACCCAAACTAATTAAGTTATTTTACTAGGATATGATGATACTCCTAGACAGACTTTTCTGGTATGTACACTGATACTTCTTATAGCTATCAGAAAAGTGATGAGGTTGCAAATTGCATTTAATTTAATACCTCCAAAATAGAAAATAGCATACATCGCTCTTTATATAATGCAAACACATTTCCTCTTCTGATTTGGTGCTGTTGTGTTGATTACAATGTGCATACACTATGAATTCAGATTGATGACTAAAAAAAATATGCACAATAACTACGGCCACAGTAGATAAGGTGGGAGGGGTTAATACATTAATACATAAAGAGTTACTCCAAGCACCATGACTACTTCAGTGATTTGATAGGATACTAGTAACGTGCAATATATGCCAAGCTGTTCCTTTAAGGGTTTCTCGAAAGGTACTGTTTAGTTGGATGAAAATCTCTAAATTGGGGTTTCAACATTTAAGCCAAAGCACTGAAGCATGTGTAATGTTGCACTAAGGTTGTCAATGCAATGTTAATTCCGTCAGCTTTCTGTAACCCGCAGAGGATGAATTGCCTATAAATACCATGCATCTCATGTGTTTCAGATGGGTTGACTGGCATGTAGGACAGCTGAGTATGGCTGAGGGGAGGGCAGAATGCTGCAGTGCCCCACCCGAGTCAGCACTGCAGCCCAGGGTGTGTCTGGCGCACCAGCTGCCACCGGCCCCTCCTCACTGTGGACACCACGCGCACAAGCCTACTACTCTCAGCCTGGGAACGCCGCCTTCTTCCTTTCAGTTGCCTAGCAACCAGCAAGAGCGCGGGGCCGCGCGTTCGATAACTGCTCTGCCGCAGCTGGGAGGGGGTGAGTGACGTCACCGTTAAAGGGCAGCAGACACTAACGCAGAGCTGATGGCGGGAAAAGAGATGGACAAAAATTATGAATAAAACTAATAAATACCTCAAACGTTCTGTCAGAATTGGAATATGGAATGTTAGCATGCTCTCTAACCCTGTACATCATTGGGAATAAACAGCCGAATTAGCAGTCTGATCACAGGATGACTGACTGCACGGATAGCCATATTAGTTATTTAGATACTGTTATAATACTGGTTATATGGATAATGTTATAATTCACAGCCATACTGGTTATATGGATAATGTTATAATTCACAGCCATACTGGTTATATGGATAATGTTATAATTCACAGCCATACTGGTTATATGGATAATGTTATAATTCACAGCCATACTGGTTATATGGATAATGTTATAATTCACAGCCATACTGGTTATATGGATAATGTTATAATTCACAGCCACACTGGTTATATGGATAATGTTATAATTCACAGCCATACTGGTTATATGGATAATGTTATAATTCACAGCCATACTGGTTATATGGATAATGTTATAATTCACAGCCATACTGGTTATATGGATAATGTTATAATTCACAGCCATACTGGTTATATGTATAATGTTATAATTCACAGCCATACTAGTTATATGGATAATGTTATAATTCACAGCCATACTGGTTATATGGATAATGTTGTAATTCACAGCCATACTGGTTATATGGATAATGTTATAATTCACAGCCATACTGGTTATATGGATAATGTTATAATTCACAGCCATACTAGTTATATGGATAATGTTATAATTCACAGCCATACTGGTTATATGGATAATGTTATAATTCACAGCCATACTGGTTATATGGATAATGTTATAATTCACAGCCATACTGGTTATATGGATAATGTTATAATTCACAGCCATACTGGTTATATGGATAATGTTATAATTCACAGCCACACTGGTTATATGGATAATGTTATAATTCACAGCCATACTGGTTATATGGATAATGTTATAATTCACAGCCATACTGGTTATATGGATAATGTTATAATTCACAGCCATACTGGTTATATGGATAATGTTATAATTCACAGCCATACTGGTTATATGGATAATGTTATAATTCACAGCCATACTGGTTATATGTATAATGTTATAATTCACAGCCATACTAGTTATATGGATAATGTTATAATTCACAGCCATACTGGTTATATGGATAATGTTATAATTCACAGCCATACTAGTTATATGGATAATGTTATAATTCACAGCCATACTAGTTATATGGATAATGTTATAATTCACAGCCATACTAGTTATATGGATAATGTTATAATTCACAGCCATACTAGTTATATGGATAATGTTATAATTCACAGCCATACTAGTTATATGGATAATGTTTTAATTCACAGCCATACTGGTTATATGGATGACGTTACAATTTGCAGCCATACTAGTTATATGGATGATGTTATGGACAACCATACTAGTTATAAGAATGATGTTATTTCCTCACAGCCATACTAGCTATATGAATGGTGTTTTGGACAGCAGTACTAATTATATGGATGATGTTATGGACAGCCATACTAGTTACATGGATGATGTTAGAACAGAGCTAGCCCTACATGTCTGAGTAAAGGTAAAGGCAGGCTGGTCCTTTCCGCCATAGTTAGCAGGGAGGGAGGCTCCCTGTGTGACATGGTTGGGCTGCTGCCAGGAGGGAGGATGCCGCAGTGTGTCTGCCGGATGCCATATTCCCAGCCCTCCCTGCCATGGCTGGCTCTCCCTCCATGTCTAACCTGCTGGTTGGATAATGCAGATGTTACTTTAGTAAATACCACACAATGTCAGTCACTCCTGAATAGTTTCCTAGTGTCACTGGTGATCGATTTGGCTAACATTGAAATCCTAGGTGGAGACTGGCCGGGTGTTTGAGCTGTTCCTCAATGGAAATGTACGGCACCGTGATCTGTAAACCAGTCACATCATGCTGGACAGCCTACGGTACGGCCATTATCCCCATAGATAACAAGGCACGGGGACCGAGCATCATGGGAAACGTAGTTTACCAATAGCTGGGGTACTAACAGTAGCAGCTGTTCTGTCATTCAGTAATTCGCTCGGTGTAACTCCGGCCGTTTATCCCAGTTATGACCGCTCTGCAACTCTCCTCTCTCTACTGTGACAGTCAGTGTTAATGCTCTCTCTGTGACAGTCAGTGTTAATTCTCTATCTCTGTGTGACAGTCAGTGTTAAGGCTCTCTCTATCTCTGTGACAGTCAGTGTTAATTCTCTATCTCTGTGTGACAGTCAGTGTTAAAGCTCTCTCTCTGTGACAGTCAGTGTTAATGCTCTCTCTCTGTGTGACAGTCAGTGTTAAGGCTCTCTGTGTGACAGTCAGTGTTAAGGCTCTCTCTGTGTGACAGTCAGTGTTAATGCTCTCTCTGTGTGACAGTCAGTGTTAATGCTCTCTCTGTGTGACAGTCAGTGTTAATGCTCTCTCTGTGTGTGACAGTCAGTGTTAAGGCTCTCTGTGTGTGACAGTCAGTGTTAAGGCTCTTTCTCTCTGTGTGACAGTCAGTGTTAAGGCTCTTTCTCTGTGTGTGACAGTCAGTGTTAATGCTCTCTGTCTCTCTCTGTGTGACAGTCAGTGTTAATGCTCTCTCTCTGTGTGACAGTCAGTGTTAAGGCTCTCTCTCTGTGACAGTCAGTGTTAATGCTCTCTCTCTCTCTGTGTGACAGTTAGTGTCAATGCTCTCTGTCTCTCTGTGTGTGTGACAGTCAGTGTTAATGCTCTCTCTCTCTCTGTGTGACAGTTAGTGTTAATGCTCTCTGTCTCTCTGTGTGTGTGACAGTCAGTGTTAATGCTCTCTCTCTGTGTGTGTGTGACAGTGAGTGTTAATGCTCTCTATCTCTGTGTGTGTGTGACAGTGAGTGTTAATGCTCTCTATCTCTGTGTGTGTGTGACAGTGAGTGTTAATATACCTGCCAGGTGATATTTTACTAGGTGTCCTATAATGTAATTGTATAAAGCAATGCCTGCTCCAGCAGTATGGGGCCCTGTGATTGCCCGGGTGCTAGGAGAAGGCAGTGATTTTCGGGCAGTGCCGCAGGGAGGAGGGGAAGGATGGAGCCGCCATGTTGGGAGCCGTAGAGCCATTTGTTGAGGAGGACCAGTAGCTGCCGCCTCCCGCGTTCGTACAGTCAGTTATTACAGCTCGACCAATCAGCGGCCGCCCGCGCGCAATTACCATAATCTGAGCATGACGTCACCGCCCAGACTGTACATAAAGCCGGCTCGGGCTCGCGGCTGCTCATTCTGTTACTTACATCCACTCTTAGCTGTCGGATAAAGTAACTCATTTTTATTTTAAATTTTTTTTTCTCTGTCTCTCTCTTCACCCTTCGCCGAATTGAAACATGGTGAGTACAGCTTTATAGTCCTTTCGCTAGCCGGGGATTGCTGCCTTAGTAACCACTCTGCATGTCTTTTAATGATGGAATAGCTCCCTCTCTCCTCTTCTTCTGGCCACTTATGACATAAAATCATTTTCGGTCGCTGACCTCACGTTAATTCGGCCTTAGTGATGCGATAATGGCTTTTTCAGCGCTCCAGTGATCTAAATGGGAGAATTCGAATCGAATCCTGTCATGCGCGCGACCGATATGCGGGAGCGCGCGTCACTGTTCGAGACGGGAGAATAGGGCGCGCGTGCACGTTCAGGGTCTTTCTCGATCAGCAGCCTGCGGAGATGGGTGGGGGTCCTTCGATAGCTGCATTCATGAGCATGTGTGACGTCATGCATGCATTCTCATAATCCAGGGATGGGCAAAGAAATAGCCCCCCCTTAAAGGGTCATGTCTAGGATGATAAATGTTAATCTAAAATCAGGAATTGGTAGAAAAGTTATAGAAAACCAGAGTTTCACTACAGTTGCAGTGTAATCCTAAAGGAAGTAGGGGGTAGCAGTGATATAATTCAGTGTCAGGTTTTGGTGTACAGTAAAAGAATGAATGGGAACTCCTTGAAATGTAATTTGTAGGATTCTTCCCTTGCAGTATATATTTTTTCCCATTAAAAGGCAAGCTAGATTAGGTTTGTAATGAAATTATTAGTCAAGATCAGTAATTTAGAGATGTCAAATATATACATGACTTAGCGAGCAATTCCCAGTGGCATCTGTTAGGATATTTGGAATAGCCTATGTGGCTGCTATGGACTAGCAGCAGCTGGAAGAACAATATACATAGATCAATAAATTCAGAAACAATCCATCTTAAAACCTAATCCTTATTCACTTCAAAGCCAACTGCAGCTGTTCCTCTTTCATAGTCAATCGGATGAAGTGTGGGGGTGGAAGCCACTTGCAAGCTCTTGTCTGCTAACGTGGAAGTAGTGTCAGCTGACTGCTGTGGGTGTGATTAGTCTACCTATTGTTGCAGCTTTTAGAATTAAGATATGGATTTGATGCTATTCAATATTTCCAGCATGTATAATATGAAAAAATGCGTTGTGCTGCGTGGACACTGCAAAACAACAAGGCTTACTGATGGTATTCTTAATATTATTTTGTAGGTTGCAGTCTACAAGTTGTATGTATGTTAGCTGGTCCACATACATAATGTCTATGATTTATATTCCTTAACTCATGAAATGCTAATATTTAATTTCTCTTGCTTGTAGCGTGAGTGCATCTCTATCCACGTTGGTCAGGCTGGTGTCCAGATTGGTAATGCCTGCTGGGAGCTGTACTGCCTGGAACATGGCATTCAGCCTGATGGGCAGATGCCCAGCGACAAGACCATTGGAGGAGGGGACGATTCCTTCAACACCTTCTTCAGTGAGACTGGAGCTGGAAAACATGTCCCCAGGGCTGTGTTTGTAGATCTGGAACCAACAGTAATTGGTAAGGTCTAGTCAGAACCCTCGTACTCTTCGGCTTCTAATGTGCATAGATCTGTAGAAAATATTGAACAATCTATATATTTTTCCTTATTCAGATGAGGTGCGCACTGGAACCTATCGGCAGTTATTCCATCCAGAGCAACTAATTACAGGCAAAGAAGATGCTGCCAATAACTATGCCCGTGGGCATTATACAATCGGCAAAGAAATTATTGACCTGGTTTTGGACCGAATCCGGAAACTGGTAAGTGTAATGTGCAGCCCTTGCTGATATGTTTGACTCCCCCATGGCTTTACGTAAGCAAATACTGAGTGATATTTCTGATACAAAAGGTTTACTCATATTCATTATCCATAAACATTAACGGTATTGCGTTAACATTTTAATTTGGTTTTCTATGCTTTGGACTAGTGAACGGTTAGCAAATGTATAATGGAATACTACCCTGCAATGAACATGTAATTTGTGATGGAAAAAAAAACATGTTGTTATCCCTAGTGATTCTCTTAAGTGTGGCAGATGACAGTAATTCTTTCTTAAAACCTGTTCAGTGTCTGAGTGAATCTAAATATCCCTTTGGTGTACCAGACTACTTTCCCATACATTCATTGTATTGTAAATAAATTACTAATATGAAGGGCATATATATCTGTATCCAAAAAATAACAGCAAATTTCTAATTTATTTATTTTTTTTTACGTGTAATATTAAACTTGCAGCTAATCCAGTGTCAGTGCAGTTTTCTTTACTGCTGCACAGTTTGTCACCAGTTAAATCATCAATTGGATGCGTGTCTAATCATATGCTTCTTATATAGAAACATTGTGGACATGGCAAACATGCTGCAATTGCTGCATTCCAACAATCTAGTGCTCCCCCCTATAAGAAGCATTGCATTCAATGAAGTCTGATAGAGAAGCGCTGGAATCCAAATACTTTACATGCTGACGCTGGATATAATACAGATGGGATTGAATCTATGTCTATTTCTTACAGCCACTAGTAGATGTGGAAACTGCAGAATGTAAATGATAAAATGTCTCAGAAACTGCATGGTTTTCATTTGCAAATTTGCGGAGCAGTGTCTACATATACACATTTTTAAAATTAACTTTAATTTGGCATTATCTCTTATAGATCAGTTTTAAACATTGTAAACACTGGTTTTCTTCCCACAGGCTGATCAGTGCACAGGTCTTCAGGGTTTCCTGGTGTTCCACAGTTTTGGTGGCGGTACTGGCTCTGGTTTCACATCCCTTCTGATGGAACGTCTCTCCGTTGATTATGGGAAGAAGTCCAAGCTGGAGTTCTCAATCTACCCTGCACCCCAGGTCTCAACAGCTGTGGTTGAGCCATACAACTCCATTCTCACCACTCATACCACCTTGGAGCACTCAGATTGCGCTTTTATGGTGGACAATGAGGCCATCTATGACATTTGCCGTAGAAACCTAGATATTGAGCGTCCCACATACACCAACCTCAATCGTCTAATTAGTCAGATAGTGTCCTCTATTACAGCTTCTCTCAGATTTGATGGTGCCCTGAATGTTGATCTTACTGAATTCCAGACCAACTTGGTGCCCTATCCTCGTATTCATTTCCCTCTGGCCACTTATGCCCCTGTTATCTCAGCAGAGAAAGCTTACCATGAGCAGCTCTCTGTTGCTGAGATCACAAATGCCTGCTTTGAGCCAGCTAATCAGATGGTGAAATGTGACCCACGTCACGGTAAATACATGGCTTGCTGCCTGTTGTATCGTGGTGATGTTGTGCCCAAAGATGTTAATGCAGCTATTGCCACCATCAAGACAAAGCGTAGCATCCAGTTTGTAGACTGGTGTCCCACTGGTTTCAAGGTTGGCATTAACTACCAGCCACCAACTGTGGTTCCAGGTGGTGACCTGGCCAAGGTACAGCGTGCTGTGTGTATGTTGAGCAACACCACTGCAATTGCTGAGGCCTGGGCCCGTCTGGACCACAAATTTGATCTTATGTATGCCAAACGTGCCTTTGTGCACTGGTATGTTGGTGAGGGTATGGAGGAGGGAGAATTCTCTGAGGCCCGTGAAGACATGGCTGCCCTAGAGAAGGATTATGAGGAAGTTGGTGTAGATTCCGTGGAAGGAGAAGGTGAGGAGGAGGGTGAAGAGTACTAAACCAGATCTTGTTACATTACAAGGGCATGTGACTTTTTATTTTACCCATTCTCTTGTCAGCTGAACAGCAAATGCTTTTTAATTTGAGTCGTATCGAACACCTAAACTGTTATGATGGCAATTACGACACTGTGTTTTTAGTTACCTTTTTAGCAACCATGTCATTGTTCAAACAGTTTTTTTACCATCCGATCTGAAATAAAAACAAAAGAAACAGTCCTTGTCTGGCTTTTGTGTGTTTTTGTTTTTTCTTTTCTGCTCCCCGACTCCCCCTTTATTCCCCAGTTCCCCAGTATATTTTAGTATACCCCACGTGCTTTTGCTTTTTTGAGTTTATTTTAAAAATTACCATATTGTGATCACTATTTCCCAAATGCTCCCCTACTTGAATGTTGGTCAAAAGATCAACATTGTTTGTTATAACGAGATCCAGACAAGCATCCTTTCTAGTTGGTGCTTGTACCAGTTGTGACATAAAGGTGTCAGTTAACACATTCAAAAACCTGATTCCCCTTGCTGAAGTACTAGTCCCTCTATCCCAATTTATGCCCGGATAATTAAAATCTACAATAATTAACGTGTTACCCAGATTTGCAGCTTTCCCAATTTGCTCTAACAGCTGTTCTTCCTCATTAGTATTTACAATAGGTGATTTATCACATATCTCAACCAATAATTGATTTCCCTTTGCATGCCTCAAGCAGATATCTACCCATAAAACTACCACATTTTCCTCGTCACACTCCACATGCCTAAGATTTGACTTTAACTCATGGTTGACATACAAACATACCCCACCACCCTTCTTGGTTTTCCTATCCTTCCTAAATAACGTGTACCCATTTAAGTTAACTGCCCAGTCATGTGTCTCATCCCAGCATGTTTCTGTTATGATCATATTGTTTAGTGTATGCTATTGCTTCTAGTTCCCCCATTTTGTTATTTAGGCTCCATGCATTAGTAAGCATACATTTAATATTGCCATGAGTCATTTGTACTTTTTGTGAATTTTCATCAATATTACATACCTCCTCTGTTCTGAGTTTTCCCATCCCCCCATCTCCACCACCCTTACACTGAGCTAAAGCCCATCTCCTTTCTATCCTATATCCATTTTCTAAATTGCTTTGACCCTCCCCCCTACTACTAGTTTAAAATCTCCTCCAACCTTCTAGCCATCCTATCCCCCAGCACAGCAGACCCTCTTCAGTTTAGGTGCAATCCATCACGACTATACAGGTTGTACCCAAGCGCAAAATCGTCCCAGTGCTCTTAAATCCCAAAACCCTCTTTCCTGCACCAAGACTTCAGCCACGCATTGACTTCTCTAATCTCCTGCTGCCTTTCTGCTGTAGCCTTTCTGTCCACTGACCTTGTCATTGGTACTAATATGGACCATGATAGCTGGGTTATCGCCAGCCCCTCTTAATAATCCCTCCACTCTGTCGGCAACATTACGGACCCGAACACCCGGGAGACAGCAAACTCTCTGGTTGAGTCGATCAGAGTGGCAGGTTACCCTATCTACTCTCTTAATAATAGAGTCCCCTACCACCACAACCGGTCTAGACTTCCTTACCCTCTCAACCCCACCCGTACTAGAGGGGCTGTTCCCACGGCTGTTACAAGGAACAGCTTCCTGCAGTACAGCTACTCCTGAGCTGATGCTCCTAACATCTTCACTCAAACGGGCAAATCTGTTAGGCTGCACAAGATCAGGACTAGCTAAACCTTTCCTCTTCCCTCCCACTCTGCTTCCTCTCCCCACTGTTACCCAGCTATGTGCCTGCTCATCAACTGTCTCATCTCCTCCCACTTCACTACCTGCACCCACTAAACTCTGCTCAGTGAGCAGCAGACTCCTCTCAAGATTGTCAATCTCCCTCAGTGTTGCAATTTGCCTCTCCAGATCTCCAATCTCAGCTTCCAGAAAAGCCACTCGCGCACACCCACCACAGAGGTATGGACCCTGGACAGATTTATTCAGGCATGCATACATGCAGCAGTATGTGTACTGAGTAAAACTCGCAATCTTACTAGCACTCATCCCCAGTTACCAAAAACACAAGTGAGCAAAAACAATATTTACCCTCATTAATAAAATCCTGTGGCCAGCATTAGCAATTGTTGAGAACCAGCGAGTGTCGCATAGATAATGTAGGTAGACTGTAGTATTGACAGCTTTACGTTGAAGCAAAAAGAAACAATATAAAATCTATCCCAATCAATTCTACCACTGTCCCTCCACCATACCCTTCAATGCTTTATTTGTCATGACACATTCAGCCAACATCTACATTCATTGCAGGATAGGTGATGGAACATAAAAATATTTCCCTTCTTCACACTTAGAGTGAACATGTCATGCATTTATTTACTTAAGAGGACACAATAGTAACCAAACAACTTGAGCTTAGTGAAGCAGTTTTGGTGTATAACTCATGCCTCTGCAATCTCATTGGCATTTAGGAGTGAAATCACTTTGTTTATGCAGCCCTTTGCCCACCTCCCTGCATGTGACTTGCACAGCCTTCCTCAACACTTCCTGTACAGTCATCTAATGTTTACACTTCCTTTATTGCAAATACTATTTAATTCAGAACTTCTTATCACCTCCATTGTTAATAGCTTACCAGAACTTGCAGGATCATACTGTGTGTGATTAAAGTTCAATTTACAGAGCAGGAGATGAAAACTTTTAAACTAAATTAAAATCTGATTTAAAATGAAACATTTTTTCATGCAGGCTGCAAGTCACAGCCAGGGGAGGTGTGACTAGGCCTGCTTAAAGAGAAACAAAGTGATTTAACACCTAAATGGCAGAGAATTGAGCAGTGAAAATTCGGGGGCATGATATATGCACAAGAACTGCTTCATTAAGCTAAAGTTGTTTTGTTGACTAGATGCCCCTTTTAAAGGAACACTATAGGGTCAGGGACACAAACATGTATTCCTGACCCTATAGTGCTAAACCCACCATTTAGGTGGCTTGCCCCCCACTTAGCCCCCTTAAAAGCAATTCAAACTCACCTTATTTCCAGCGCCACGCGGGTACGTTGGCACTGGCCCCCTTGGTGACATCATCATAATTGCCGATTTTTAGCCAATCCAATGCTTTCCAATGGGGAAAGCATTGGATTGGCTAAAATCGACAAGGGGGCGGGGCCAATCTCTGTTTTGTCCAATCAGCACCTCTTTATAGAGATGCATTGAATCAATGCATTTCAATGAGGAAAATTCAGCGTCCCCATGCAGAGCGTGGAGACACTGAACGGCACTGCTGCCTACTGTGTTCACTGAGCCAGGAAGCACCTCCAGTGGCCATCTGAGGAATGGCCACTTGGAGGTGTCCCTAGGAGCAATGTAAACACTGCCTTTTCTCTGAAAAGGCAGTGTTTGCATGAAAATGCCTGCATACAATGATTGTACTCACCAGTAGTTCTGTAGTGTCGGGGTGTCATCAATAATTGCGTGAATGACTTGGCCTTTTGTTTCCCAGAATGGTCGTATGAGGGCACAGTCCCACCAAATGTGGAGGAAGGTTCCGTCTTCCTCTCCGCATCGCCAGCAGGCGGCCGGCACCGAACCATCCTGAGCGTGGAGTGCGACGGGGGTGATGTACCATCTCGTGAAGACTTTGTATTCGTTTTCTTGAAGTCTCGCCGATCCTGGGGTCTTTTGGATATGTGTGATGATCTTATCCCAGTCTGCGTCTGTGAGTGTGTCTTCGAGGTCTTCTTCCCAGCGTCTGATGTATGGTGGGGCTAGGAGATATCGACTCGTTGCTAGCGAATTGTAGATCAGGCATATTGCATTTGGAGGAGTCCTGTCTTGTCGGCATAGGGTTTCAAACTCCGTGCAGTCCCTCTTTAGGCAGGATCGTTGGGGGACAGAGTGTGCATAGTGGGATATTTGTTCCCTCACTAAGGTATGTAGGAATGTGTGTAGTTGGTCCGGGAAGAGGGCGGTGATTGGCGGGATCGTGAATGGGGGTGAGAGGACATCCACCATTCTGGGTGTTGTGTTGCGGTTCGTCAGGCATGGGGCGGGGCCCATGTCACCTGCTGGGAAGTCTGGGTTGCTCCTCAAGGGGCCGGGGTTAGTCGTATGGTAGTGTTTGGGGCCATTTTGGTGCCATATATAAAGGGTGGCCTTCACGAACACATTGAATACATCAAATACATATTTATATGGCGCCAACAAATTCCACAGCACTGTACAATGCGATGCTCATATACAGATATAGAGTTACAGACTCACACATATATGCATTTAATACACACACACAGTGGCGTACTAAGGGGGGGGCGGTCCGCCCCGGGTGCCATCTAGTAGGGGGGTGCCACACTCTGTACCTCCTGCTGGTCGCATTAACAATCCTTTCCCTCGCGGCTCCAGCACTCAGTGAGTGAGTCAGAGCACAAAGAGGGGATTCCCAGCCTGTGTTCTGAGTCATCACTGAGCACCAGGGAGGTTGTTATGGAGTGTGCCAGCAGGGGGCGCAGAGTGTGTATTCTGCCAGGTTTCTCCCCTGCGGCCACTCTGCCTGCACCTCCTGCACTGCCTGGGCTGGGATGGAGAGAGACAGCCCCTGAATCATGGTAAGATAATATTATGGTAAATTCACCCTCACCCCCTCCCTCAGTCACCCTGTCACCCCCCTACTCAATCACCTTGTCACCCCCCCACTCAGTTACCCTGTCACCCCCCCCATTCAGTCACCCTGTCACCACCCCGCTCAGTCACCCCCCCCTCAGTCACCATGTCACCTCCCTCAGTCACCCTCTCACCCCCCTCACCCTGTCACCACCCCTCAGTCACCCTCTCAGTCACCCTGTCACCCCCCCCACTCAGTCACCCTCTCACCCCCTCCCTCAGTCACCCTGTCACCCCCCCTTTCACCCCCCCTCACACCCCCCCTCACCCTGTCACCACCCCTCAGTCACCCTGTCACCCCCCCACTCAGTCACCCTGTCACCAGTCACCCCCCCTCAGTTACCCTGTCAAACCCCCTCACCCTGTCACCCCCTCCTTCAGTCACCCTGTCACCCCCTCCTTCAGTCACCCTGTCACCCCCCCTCAGTCACCCTCTCACCCCCCTCAGTCACCCTGTCATCCCCCCCCGTCACTCTGTCACCACCCTCAGTCACCCTGTCACCCCCCAGTCACTCTGTCACCCCCTCCCTCAGTCACCCTGTCACCCCCTCCCTCAGTCACCCTGTCAACCCCTACCTCAGTCACCAGTCAACCCCTCCCTCAGTCACCCTGTCACCCCCTCCCTCAGTCACTCTGTCACCAGTCACCCCCTCCCTCTGTCACCCAGCCACCCCCTCCCTCAGTCACTCTGTTACCCCCTCACTCTGCCACCAGTCACCCCCTCACTCTGCCACCAGTCACCCCCTCCCTCAGTCACCCTGTCACCCTCTCCCTCAGTCACCCCGCCTCAGTCACCAGTCACCTCCCTCAGTCAATCTGTCAGTCACCCACTCCCTCAGTCACCCTGTCACCCCCTCCCTAAGTCACTCAGTCACCGTCACCCCCTCCCTCAGTCACTCTGTCACTAACCACCCCCTCACTCTGCGACCTGTCATCCCCTCACTCTGCCACCAGTCACCCACTCACTCTGCCACCAGTCACCCCCTCCCTCAGTCACCCTGTCACCCTCTCCCTCAGTCACCCCGCCTCAGTCACCAGTCACCTCCCTCAGTCAATCTGTCAGTCACCCCCTCCCTCAGTCACCCTGTCACCCCCTCCCTAAGTCACTCAGTCACCCTGTCACCCCCTCCCTCAGTCACTCTGTCACTAACCACCCCCTCACTCTGCGACCTGTCATCCCCTCACTCTGCCACCTGTCATCCCCTCACTCACTCTGCCACCCCTCACTCTGCCACCTGTCACTCCCTCCTTCCCTCACTCTGCCACCTGTCACTCCCTCTTTCCCTCACTCTGCTACCTGTCACTCCCTCCCACGCTCTGTCAGCTCCTACGCTCTGCCACCTGTCCCCGCCTCACTCTGCCATCCCTATCCCACGGCACACTATGTGCCTTACAATGCCCTACACACACTACATCCCTATCCCACCCCAGACTATGTGTCTTACCCATACTACATCCCTATCACCCCAACACCAGGTCTGTCTCCTAAATTACTATCAATAATGATTTGTATCAGGACAAGTAGATTTTCATGGCAGACAAGTAGATCGGGCAAACACTTTAGTCCCTGGACAAGTAGTTGTTTTTTAAATTTCAACACCCCTGCCCTCTCTGCCATATACACCCCTGCCTTGTCATAATACCCTCCCTGCTATAAACCCACTAACTGGTCATAATTCCCACCCTGGCATATACCCCTTTAACATGTCATATAATACCCACACTGCCATAATCCCCTCCCTGCTATATACCTCCACCGTATCATAATACACACCCTGCCATACACCCCTGCCTTGACATAATATCCTCTCTTCCATATAACACCCAATCCCTTTGTTCCCACCCGTGACATAAAACACCATATACTCACCACCTCACCTGCAGTCACCTCCTTCAATCCACTGTGTGCAATGGCACACACTGTCATAGTATCCACCACACTGTCCCACCCTGCCATATACCTTTCTCCTGATAGTAATACTCACCCACTTACATATACATCCATGTTGTCACATTCCCACAGACAGATAGGACAGATATATACTGGGAGGCAGTGAGATTAAACATTTTTATGGACCATATAGGAGTTTGTGTGCGCCCTGCAGTAAGCCGGCAGCCGGGGTATGACGTCATCCTAGCATCGGCATCACTACTGGTCGTGCAAGTGAGCTGTGAAGGAAGAGCACAGAGATCCCAGCCCAGCAACAACTGCTTGTCACTCCCAGAGTAAGGTAGGGAGGTTGGTTGGACCTCTTAATAACTAAATGCGTGTGTATATCTGTGGTTGTGTATATGTTTAGTAGATCAATCCCACATAAGGATAACAAATAAGTTATCTACTAAACAACCTAAAGATTACAATTAAGAAAAAGGCTTTTTAAATTTTGATCTTTTAGCTGTTTAGTAGAGAATTCCCTAAATTGGTGCCCTTATGTGAGATTCCATATGTAAAGATACCAAATTAGGGTGCTGTTTAGCAGATAGCTCCCTTATTTGGTGTCCTTAAATATGGCAACCCCACATAAGGATAAGAAATAGGGGAGCTATCCGCTAAACAAAGATCAAAGTTAAGAGGTGTCAGCCATCCCAGAAATCTAGGTGGCTAATGTGAATTCTATGCAAATGTGTTGTCTGGTGCCAGCATGCACAACATGCTGTCGTCAGACAGCCAATGGCAGCACGTTACCCCATTACCTAGTGAAAATTATTAATGCTTCCAGCCCCCACTGTTTATGTGCTTCCCCTATATATTGTTCCTAGAGTCACCACTACTTCAGGGGCCCAGTTGTGCGCTGTGGTGCTTTAATGGTGCGACCAGGCTTCTGTAATAATATAATGGCAGCCCTGGGGGAAGTGAAATTCAGTCACTTCCTACCAGCTAACACTGAGACACGCAGGATGGAGGGCGGCACTGATTGGGAGAGAACTAGAGCCCAACTCCCAACAGCCTCAGCCAGCAGATACTAAACAGGAGGATGGCATTGTGTATCTGTATGTGTGTCTGTGTAGTTGCATGTGTGTAAATGTGTGTCTGTAAATATCTACATACATCTCAGCATCTTGCCAACACTACACACAAACACATCCCTGCATTCCAGTGCAAACACTACATACAAACACACCTCTGTATTAAAACATCACCATTATATATAACCACACCACTGCATCTCGCCAACACTACACACAAAAGCATGCCTGCATTAAAATGCCAACACTACATACAAACACACCCATACATTCACTCATGCTTACTCCATACAAAAGCATGCTTACATTGAAACACGCAAGCACTGCTCAATGCTACATACATTAAAAAAATTGTGGGTGTTTTTTTACATTTTAAAGTGCAGGGGGAGGGGGGTGCCAAAACTAGGACCCGCCCCGGGTGGCATATGCTCTAGGTCAGGGGTAGGCAACCTACGGCACTAGTGCCATGCACGGTACTGAAGGTGTCTTTCCACGGCACTCAAGGCTGCTAGAGCCAAACAGGGTCTGGCCTATCAGGAGTCTCAGTGAAACTTCAGATATCTGCTAATACAAAGAGTTAGTGAAGGACAATCCTCAATTTATGCATTGCAGCACTTAGAGGAAGTGATCTCAGATCACTTCCTCCCAGCACTTGTGAATGGGAATCCACACTGTAGTAGAGCAGCCCACAGCTGATGTTGCAGCTCCTGTCCTTGACCTGTACCTGCCCAGGCTGGTCCCCACTGGAACCCAGGGAAGCCACCCACACTGCTAGATATACACAAACCTGCAGAATAAGCCTCCCCTCATACAAATAATACGAACAGCCCACACACAAACATACACACAATCCCCACAAACGCAACACCACTAAAAATCTACATACATGCACACAATCCCACATGCAGCCTCTCACGTGCAAAACCCCAAACAGCCCCCATACACTATCTAACACACAATGTGACATATCCATCTACACACAATTCCACAAGCAGCCCTCATACACAGCCCACATTCATATGTATCATACACGATACCATAAACTACTCATGAACATATACAATATAATCGCTCATATACGCACAAATACAACGATACAAAGCAATTACAGTATAAATAACACAAGCAGAATACGGCAGCACACACCTCAATTTAAAAAAATAGGATCGGCAGGGCCGTTTGAAGGAATTTGGGGGCCCAGTTTAAGTTCACCCACACTTTTTATATAAATAAAAAAGGTTTACAGTGCAAATACTGCTGTTGCATATAATGTGCATAAAACTTGAACATTTTCAACAATTGAAAATTCCCTGTGTTCTCCTCATCTCCCCTTCTTCTCACCCCCTCCCTGTGTTCTCCTCACCCCCCCTCCCTGTGTTCTCCTCACCCACCCCCTCCCTGTGTTCTCCTCATCTCCCCTTCTCCTCACCCCCCTCCCTGTGTTCTCCTCATCTCCCCTTCTCCTCACCCCCTCCCTGTGTTCTCCTCATCTCCCCTTCTCCTCACCCCCCTCCCTGTGTTCTCATCTCCCCTTCTCCTCACCCCCCCTCCCTGTGTTCTCATCTCCCCTTCTTTTCACCCCTCTCCCTGTGTTCTCCTCATCTCCCCTTCTCCTCACCCCCCTCCCTATGTTCTCCTCATCTCCCCTTCTCCTCACCCCCTCCCTGTGTTCTCCTCATCTCCCCTTTTCCTCACCCCCTCCCTGTGTTCTCTTCATCTCCCCTTCTCCTCATCCCCCCTCCCTGTGTTCTCCTCATCTCCCCTTCTCCTCAACCCCCTCATCTCCCCTTCTCCTCACCCCCCCTCCCTGTGTTCTCCTCATCTCCCCTTCTCCTCACAACCCCTCCCTGTGTTCTCCTCATCTCCCCTTCTCCACCCCCTCCCTGTGTTCTCCTCATCCCCCCTTCTCCTCACCCCCTCCCTGTGTTCTCCTCATCTCCCCTTCTTCTCACCCCCTCCCTGTGTTCTCCTCATCTCCCCTTCTCCTCACCCCCTCCCTGTGTTCTCCTCATCTCCCCTTCTCCTCAACCCCCTCCCTGTGTTCTCCTCATCTCCCCTTCTCCTCACCCCCTCCCTGTGTTCTCCTCATCTCCCCTTCTCCTCACCCCCCTCCCTGTGTTCTCCTCATCTCCCCTTCTCCTCATCCCCCCTCCCTGTGTTCTCCTCATCTCCCCTTCTCCTCAACCCCCTCCCTGTGTTCTCCTCATCTCCCCTTCTCCTCACCCCCTCCCTGTGTTCTCCTCATCTCCCCTTCTCCTCACCCCCCTCCCTGTGTTCTCATCTCCCCTTCTCCTCACCCCCCTCCCTGTGTTCTCATCTCCCCTTCTTCTCACCCCTCTCCCTGTGTTCTCCTCATCTCCCCTTCTCCTCACCCCCTCCCTGTGTTCTCCTCATCTCCCCTTCTCCTCACCCCCTCCCTGTGTTCTCCTCATCTCCCCTTCTCCTCACCCCCTCCCTGTGTTCTCTTCATCTCCCCTTCTCCTCATCCCCCCTCCCTGTGTTCTCCTCATCTCCCCTTCTCCTCAACCCCCTCATCTCCCCTTCTCCTCACCCCCCCTTCTCCTCACAACCCCTCCCTGTGTTCTCCTCATCTCCCCTTCTCCACCCCCTCCCTGTGTTCTCCTCATCCCCCCTTCTCCTCACCCCCTCCATGTGTTCTCCTCATCTCCCCTTCTTCTCACCCCCTCCCTGTATTCTCCTCATCTCCCCTTCTCCTCACCCCCCTCCCTGTGTTCTCCTCATCTCCCCTTCTCCTCACCCCCTCCCTGTGTTCTCCTAATCTCCCCTTCTCCTCACCTCCCCCCTCCCTGTGTTCTCCTAATCTCCACTTCTCCTCACCTCCCCCCTCCCTGTGTTCTCCTAATCTCCACTTCTCCTCACCTCCCCCTCCCTGTGTTCTCCTCATCTCCTCACCCCCCCTGTGTTCTTCTTACTCCTCCCCCTCAGTGTTCTTCTGCCCCATGTTCTTCTTACTCCTCCCCCTCCCTATGTTCTTCTTACTACTCCCCCCTATGTTCTTCTTACTACTCTCCCCCCTCCCCATGTTCTTCTTACTCCCCTCCCTGTGTCCTTCTTATTCCCCTCCCCCTGTGTCCTTCTTATTCCCCTCCCATGGGTCCTTCTTATTCCCCTCCCATGGGTCCTTCTTATTCCCCTCCCATGGGTCCTTCTTATTCCCCTCCCCCTGTGTCCTTCTTACTCCCCTCCCCGTGTCCTTTTTACTCCCCTCCCCGTGTCCTTTTTACTCCCCTCCCCGTGTCCTTTTTACTCCCCTCCCCCGTGTCCTTCTTACTCCCCCGCCTATGTTCTTTTTACTCCCCCCCCCCCTCCCTCCCTATGTTCTTGTCACCTCCCCTTCCCTGTAGCGTGGCCGAGCTCAGGGTGCACTTCCTGTCAGTCCGGCAGCGAACAGGAAACTAAATCTCCTGTACCGCGTGGTACCCAGCCGGACTGACAGGAGGAAGAGGAGCTCGGCCACGCTACAGGGAAGGGGAGATGACAAGAGAGGCAGTGCTGCAGCCACCTGAGGCTCTCTATAGAGCGCTCAGGCGGCTGCAGCCTTATAGAAATGGCCGGCCCTGCTTGGGGTCCCAGGCCAGCTCGGGGCCCCAAGCAATTGCTTGGTTAGCTTGCCTGGTAGTGACGGGCCTGATGATCGGCACGCTACGGGACATCACAATCCTATATCGGCACAGTGCTGCTAAAAGGTTGCCTACCCCTGCTCTAGGTACACCCCTGCACACACACACACACACATACACTCAAATGCACACATCAGTACACACAGATACACCTCAATACATATTGCCATGTACACACACAATACTAAGGACACACTCTATTACAAAGACACACATAATCACACTGGAAAAAATAATACATACTGAATCACATATACACACCCACCACTTCAATTAGATGAAGTGGTCTGGGTGCCTATAGTGTCCCTTTAATCCTTACACCACACAGGCATATTTAAATATTTGTATTTTACTTGCTAGTACTGTCAGCAATCAAATAGTTCCAATTTAAGCAGATCCGAATGCGGGTGAATTTATTTAGTGACTTTGCCTTCAACCACTTTGGTTTTTAATGAATACAGTTACAATTCAGTATTTAATGAATATGCAAATCCTATCATTTATAAGATTTAACAAACGCTAATCACTGATTGTCATTGCTTATTCTATAAGGCTACTTTAAACCCAGCAATGTTAATTAAAAGAAAATCCATTTTCTATCCAAAGCTAAACAAGCCGTGCAAATAAATTCTATGTGGACTGAAGATTTCTGTTTGCAGTGTTGGAAGGAAAACCTTCCAGTGATGGCAGATTTCTTGTGTGCAACCATTCATTTGGCCACTGGGTGGCAGTCATATCATAGTTTTTACTTTCCTTTCTTTTTTTGCTGTTGACTTGAAAACAAATCTGTAAAATGGGCCTAGTTGGAAAAAGAATCTCCAGATCCGATGTATTCTGTTCTGCAAATTTGTTATAAATTAACCATTTAAATAGTCAAATATCAGTTTTTCCACCATGTATGGTTTAATGATGTCTATCTATTTATATATTGAATAGATGAAGAAATAGAAATGCCACAAATTTAAATGAAAAAAATATATCTTCACATTTTGAAGTATCCCTTAGTGGGTTTGTTGTAGGCAGATCCTGTTCACAACAGGATGACAGGATTGGACGGTCCAATCAGGAGCTTTTTATCTGTTTTATGGAAAGTTATTTCATCCCATAGTGTCCTGTGATAAGTAGTGTATCCGCAATTAACTAATAGCAGACATACAATGGCTCCTATCCTTTTATATAGAGCCCAGCTTACTGTTTCGTGAATTGGGCAGTGTTTTACCATTTGCTGCACCACAGACTGCACGTGCACAGACCATGGTATCATGGGATAGTCATCAAACCAATCCCAATGTCACAAACCATTTTTCTGCTGGTAATGCTGCCAAAATAACAGAACACTATTATCTTAAAACAGCCTAAAGCCTAATTTCAATGTTACTCTCAATGTGTCAATCACAATATGTCAATATCGCAAGGTTAGTGCAGTGATGATGCTAATAGGTGACAAGTGTGTTACACAACATCACAAGGACACGGGAGGGAAAAACAAGCATTTGGAAGTGGAAATGTACCCAAAAACCTACTTAAATGTATGTACTATGTCTGACTGTACATTTAGCATTGTTTATATATAGCAGTGTGTCTGTAGTATATTTTAGTATATTTCTAATAATGTGTGTCAGTGTGAAGACTGTGTGTGTTTGTATTAGTGTCTGTATACTGTCTCAGGGTGTGTGTAGTATTGTGTCATTGTTTGTATTCTGTGTATACCAGTGTGTCATTGTGTGCATATTGTCCGAATAAGTGTGTGTATCATAGTGTGTGAATAGCAGTTTGTATTTTGTCTAAGTGTGTATATACTGTGTGTGTCAGTGTATGCATATTGTGTATGTGTGGCAGTGTTTGTCATTGTGTGCATACTGTGGCTGAGTGATCGTGTGTGTATGTCATTGTGTGTGTATATAGCAATGTGTGTACCTGCTATGGTGAATATTCTGGCTCCATTTCCTTTACCACTCACCCAAGCTAGTGAGAGTTCTTTGCATTGCTGGTATTTTTTCAATACCACACCATCGAGGCAGCCTCATACACCAGCTGTGGTGGTAAAGTACCGGCCAGGGGCAACCTTAGATGTTTGCAGTGTTTGTTCCAAATTTTTGTTAACAATGTATTATTATTAGGTATTGGTTATTTGTTTTAAAAAAAAGTTTCAGGTAATTTTCTTCCTTTGAGAAGTTAAATTCAGATATTTTGAATTGTACTGTTAAAGTGTTGCTAATTTCCATCAGCAGGATTGTGATGGCTAAACCCCGAGTTTAATGCAAAATATATTTTTACATTCCAAAAATGGTAAAAGTGGTATTGGCATTTAGTGTTTAGAAGAAACAATCTAAAAAGAGAGGAAAAAAGTGTAAATATAGTTTGTGTAGTGTAGTGCTTATGCACTGAAAAAAAACCTTCAAATGACTATAAACAAATATAGAAGATAAGCAATGATTATAGACCTCTTTTTCATCCAAAACTCGTGTGTGTATATCCATGCTTGTATATAGTCATTTAAACAAAAATAAGACTGTAGTAGATTATTTTATGCAAACCAATAAGTTTGAATGACTATCTGTTCCTGTCCAAATTAAAAATCATAAAGTTGCGTGCACGCTGAAGTAAATTCACACTGAGACACGAAGTTCAGGTCAAATGAAAGAACTTCGAGAAAATTTAATGGCATCTGTCAAAAAGTGGGTGCGCAGACCCTTATAAAGCACAATTACATCATAAGCATTGTCAGAGATAACATTGATTTATGCATTAATAATTGGTTTAGGTGTTAAGTGGTTAGTTAAATGCCCTCCCATCAAGAGGTGGTGACATCCTTGTCACGAGAGTGGACACAAGGTGTAAGTGTTATTCCGTTAGCACGAGGTGTCCCTTGATGGGATGGGGGCTTTGGCAGCAATTTTGAGTAGTTGGCATTATTAGTTTCAAAGTTAGTTTGCAAGGTTCTTTTAGTAAACATACATTTTATGATTCAGCTGACACATATTTTATTAGGACCAAAATGTAGCTCAGTTGGAACAATGTTTCATTAAACAGAAACTCATTGTTCCACTAACGCACACTTCCTCCTGACACAGCATTCTTTAAGACAATTTTTATGAGGCCTAAAGACAATTTTTATATGAGGCCCAATAATTTTACAACAAGACATTCTCGTTCAAAAAAAGGATACCCGATATTGAGTCTCATGACCAGTGTGAGATAACTAAAACAAAACTAATAATAGATCATCTCATAGATTAGTTTGCCAGATAGCCACCTACAAAAATAAAAATAAAAAAAAGCTTTTGTGAAAACACACAAATCATCAGTGGTAGCCTACGCAGAAAATTATATTTGTCCATTTAAGAGACGTTGATCCTGAATTGTTCCAAATATGTTTGCAAAACATAATCCGTGGGATAGAGACAGACAAGGGAAATATATGCAGTTTTCAAACTATAAGAATGTATGTCCACCTCCACATAAATGGTGGCGTTAACCCACCAGGAGTATATTGATCTTTTCATGTAAACAAACACACAAAAAATTAAAATTAAAAAAATGAAGAGGAAAAATCAATGTACTCAATTTTGCTTTTTAAAACATGTTTTTGCAAGCAAGTAGTTTCAGGAGTTGATTGTTGTCAGACACATTTCATTGTTCTAACTACAGACATGGCATTTTACCAAAACATATATTATCTTTGGTAGCAGCTTTCAGCATATTTTAGGATTATTTTTTTTTTTCAATCTCTCTTTTATTGAGGTATATGCATGATAAAAATATGAGACAATATACGAATTGACATAAGACAATTGTGAATAACATATCTGCATACTGATAAACAATACCTTACGTTATAACAGGGTGAGTAGCAATTGAATGATATGGATGTGACATACTACATCAAGCATGTCAAACTCAATGGGCTAACATGGGCCAAATAAACAAGGTTTAAGTTTACGTGGGCCGCCAAAAAAACAAAAACTTCAGTTTCACTTTTTTTAAACGGTTTATTTCGAAAAGTACAGTATAAAGAAAGTTGCCTAACTGACATGGGACATCCTCACACTTGTATGGCTTCAAAGTAAACAAAAGAGTAAATATATTTCAAGGAGACATGCATTTGCATATAACCAATGTTTCAGTCCAACTACCTTGACATATTTAACCCCTTAAGGACACATGACGTGTGTGACACGTCATGATTCCCTTTTATTCCAGAAGTTTGGTCCTTAAGGGGTTAAAGAAGTTTGGTAATGGGACTGAAATGGGAAAGCATTGGGAGGCTTTTGTGTGGCAAAAAGCTGCGTAGCCAATCAGCATCTCCATGGGGAGCGTTCAGTGCCTCCATGCATACCCAATCTACTACACTGTCCCCTACCCCCATACTAATACACTGCCCCCAAATCCAATACACTGCCCCACTCTCTCCACTCTTATACACCGCCCCCTCTACGCAATCTAATATACTGACCCTTAACCAAATACACTGCCCTACCTCCACTCTAATACACTGCCCTCTTTCTCCCCCAATTTAATACACTGCCCCCCCAATTTAACACACTGCTCCCCCTCCTACCACTTTAATACACTGCTCCCCTTCCACCACTCTAATACACATTGCTTGTACTGCATTATAGATACGATACAGAACTTAGGCTTGAGTAAGAAAGAGACAGATAGAGGCTTTTACTAAACCCATTAGATTTTAGTTTTGTCGATTAAAATCTACTGGAGATTTAGTCAACTAAAACTAAAACAATTTAGATAACTAACATACAACTAAAACTAAAATGGCTTTTTAGTCAAAATACTATGACTAAAACTGAATTGAAATTTGCAGCCAAAATTAACACTGTTCTGAACACTCCCACGTTGGGTTACTATCAGGCATATAGGCAGGGCTGCCATCAGAAATTTTGGGGCCCCTGACAAAGCACAAGGTCTGGGCCCCCCCCCTCCTCCCCCCCACCTCCCCCCCACCCCTCCCCCTCCCTCCTGGGCCCGCCCACGCCCTACCTAGTCCGCTGACAATGATGCGGGACTGAATGTGGTGTGTATAGTGGAAGTGAATTAGAATGTGTGTAATGGATGTAGTGTTTGTGTGCATTAGATACTGTTTGTGCAGTGAATGCAGAGTGTGTTAGTGTAGCGGATGCAGTGTGTATAGTGAACGCAGAGTGTGTTTGAGTAGTGGATGTAGTGTGTGTACAGTGATGTAGTGTGTGTTTGTGTAGTGGATGTAATGTTTGTATGTACTAGATGAAATGTGTTTAGTGGATGCAGTGTCTGTAGTTGATGTAGTGTGTGTATTAGACGCAGTGTCTGTGTATAGTGAATGCAGAGTGTTTCAATTTGTGGTGGGTGTAGTGTGTGTACTGTGAATACAGGATGTTTGTGTAGTGGATGCTGTGTGTACAGTTAATGCAGAGTGTGTGTCAGTATAGTGAATCCAGAGTGTGTGCATAGTTTAGTGAATGCAGAGTGTGTGTTAGTGTGTAATGAATGCAGAGTGTGTGTTAGTGTGTAGTGAATGCAGAGTTTGTCAGTGTAATGAATGTAGTGTGTGTGTTAGTGCAGTGAATGCAGAGTGTTTGTAAATGTGTAGTGAATGCAGAGTGTGTGTTAATGTGTAGTGAATGCAGAGGGTGTTTTAGTGTGTAGCGGATGCAGAGTGTGTGTTAGTGTAGTGAATGCAGAGAGTGTTTGAGTAGTGGATGTAGTGTGTGTACAGTGATGTAGTGTATGTTTGTGTAGTGGATGTAGTGTTTGTATGTACTAGATGAAATTTGTTTAGTGGATGCAGTGTCTGTAGTGGATGAAGTGTGTGTATTAGACGCAGTGTCTGTGTATAGTGAATGCAGAATGTTTAAATTTGTGGTGGATGTAGTGTGTGTACTGTGAATACAGGATGTTTGTGTAGTGGATGCTGTGTGTACAGTTGACGCAGAGTGTATGTTAGTGTAGTGAATGCAGAGTGTGTGTCAGTATAGTGAATCCAGAGTGTGTGCATAGTTTAGTGAATGCAGAGTGTGTGTTAGTGTGTAATAAATGCAGAGTGTGTCAGTGTAATGAATGTAGTGTGTGTGTAAATTTGTAGTGAATGCAGAGTGTGTGTTAATGTGTAGTGAATGCAGAGAGTGTGTTAATGTGTAGTGAATGCAGAGAGTGTGTTAGTGTAGTGAATGCAGATAGTGTGTTAGTGTAGTGAATGCAGAGAGTGTGTTAATGTGTAGTGAATGCAGAGAGTGTGTTAGTGTGTAGCGGATGCAGAGTCTGTGTTAGTGTAGTGAATGCAGAGTGTTAATGTGTAGTGAATGCAGAGAGTGTGTTAGTGTGTAGCGGATGCAGAGTGTGTTAGTGTGTAGCGGATGCAGAGTGTGTGTTAGTGTAGTGAATGCAAAGTGTGGTAATGTGTAGCGAATGCAGAGTGTGTGTCAGTATAGTGGATGCAGTGAGTGTGTTAGTGTGTAGTGTATGCAGAGTGCATGTTGTATTAGTGAATGCAGTGTGTGTATTGTATTAGTGTATGCACTGTGTGTGTTAGTGTATGCAGTGTGTGTTGTATTAGTGTATGCAGTGTGTGTTGTGTCAGTGTATGCAGAGTGTGTTGTGTTAGTGTATGCAGTGTGTGTTGTGTTAGTGTATGCAGAGTGTGTGTTGTGTTAGTGTATGCAGTGTGTGTTGTGTTAGTGTATGCAGTGTGTGTTGTGTTGGTATATGCAGTGTGTGTGTTGTGTTGGTATATGCAGTGTGTGTGTTGTGTTGGTATATGCAGTGTGTGTGTTGTGTCAGTGTATGTCGTGTGTGTGTTGTGTTAGTGTGTATGTAGTGTGTGTGTGTTGTGTCAGTGTATGTAGTGTGTGTGTTGTGTCAGTGTATGCAGTGTGTGTGTGTTGTGTCAGTGTATGTAGTGTGTGTGAGTTGTGTCAGTGTATGTAGTGTGTGTGTGTGTGTTGTGTCAGTGCATGTAGTGTGTGTGTGTTGTGTCAGTGTATGTAGTGTGTGTGTGTTGTGTCAGTGTATGCAGTGTGTGTGTTTTGTCAGTGTATGTAGTGTGTGTGTGTGTGTGTGTGTGTGTTGTGTTAGTGTATATAGTGTGTGTGTTGTGTCAGTGTATGTAGTGTGTGTGTGTGTGTGTGTGTGTTGTGTCAGTGTATGTAGTGTGTGTGTGTGTGTAAATGTCCAATAAGGAGGGGGAGGGGGGGCATTTTAACATTATTTAAAAAAATTTTTTTTTTTAATTAATTAAATTGTTTCTCCCCCCTCCCTGCTTACCTGTGTCTAGGGAGGGGGGAGATTCCATCCCCGGTGGTCCGGTGGCATGGTGGGGCCCCCCGGGTTCCTGTTACCGCAGAGGGGGCCCAGGCAGCACACTGCTTCTCCTCTTCTCTCCTCCAATAACTCTCGCGAGACCCGCGGAGCGTTGCCATGGCAACCGGGTCTCGCGAGAGTTATTAGCAGGGAGGAGAAGAGAAGAGGCTGTGTGCTGCCTGGGCCCCCTCTGCGGTAACAGGAACCCGGGGGGCCCGCGGCTGCACACATAGATAGCGATATTCGCTATCTATGTGTGCAGGGAGGGAAAGTGGGGCCCGAGACTGCCAGAGCAGTCCGGGCCCCCCAGGGCCGCCGGGCCCGTGACAACTGTCACGGTTGTCACCCCCTGATGGCGGCCCTGCATATAGGAGATCCCCATCTATAGTCTTCTCCAGCCTCCCTCAACTGACACGTTACAAAATGAAGAAACCTTTGTCATTGAAGCATGGACCTCGTGAGTTATTGGTAAAAACTAAGGTGAAAGTCCTCAAAGGAATATGGTTTCTTATCCTGTATTTCTGACATGATATATGCTTTGTCCTGAAATGATGAGCAGAGGACAATGACATCCCTTATGACAGTAGGTCAAGCCCTGGGTAAGCTTCCAGCTAGGTTTGGGGGCACGATTTATCTTTTAGTTTTCTAAACTACAAACCTGGCAATACACCAGAAACATATTGTGACGGACCAACTGCACCCCGACCGGGTACCTCCGTCAATCGCTGCTTCCTAGTACTGATGAGTACCATAAGCACTGTGCTGGAGCACGATAACCACTGCAAACCCCATGAACCGCCGCAGCTTGGTTGAGGTCTCGCCGTCTCCTACCCACCCTGGACCTACGACAAGGCTCCAGGTCACTACCCCCACACCACACTCAGCCTCACTACCCCCCACACCACACTCAGCCTCACTCCCCCCACACCACCCTCAGCCTCACTACAGCCCACACCACCCTCAGCATCACCACCCCCAACCACCCCCAGTCAATATAGTGGAGTGCTAGAAACACGCACTTACCCCTATATAAACACAGGGATTTATATAGGTAAAGTGCTACAATAAAGGAAGAATCATAACATGGTGTATGAGTATAATGTATATTGGATACACTCACATAGATTAGAGACAATAAATGATAGGTTTAAATCTTAAAGGACCACTCTAGTGCCAGGAAAACATACTCGTTTTCCTGGCACTAGAGTGCCCTGAGGGTGCCCCCACCCTCAGGTTCCCCCTCCCGCCCGGCTCTGGAAAGGGGAAAAGGGGTAAAACTTACCTTTTTCCAGCGCTGGGCGGGGAGCTCTCCTCCTCTCCGCCCCGTCGGCTGAATGCGCACGCGCGGCAAGAGCTGCGCGCGCATTCAGCCGGTCGCATAGGAAAGCATTTACAATGCTTTCCTATGGACGCTTGCGTGCTCTCACTGTGATTTTCACAGTGAGAATCACGCAAGCGCCTCTAGCGGCTGTCAATGAGACAGCCACTAGAGGATTAGGGGGAAGGCTTAACCAATTTATAAACATAGCAGTTTCTCTGAAACTGCTATGTTTATAAAAAAATGGGTTAACCCTAGCTGGACCTGGCACCCAGACCACTTCATTAAGCTGAAGTGGTCTGGGTGCCTAGAGTGGTCCTTTAACAGTAGGTGTGTACTCTGGTGACACTATACCTCTTCTGTAATCCAGTAAGGTGTGTTTAATGGAGAGAGAAAAGACAGAAGCAATAGCTGTCCAGATAGTGTATATATGTGTTGAACTTAAAAATCACTGCTAACCTTGCTTAGAGCATGAGAAACCTAGCTGTGGGTATAAAATCTAATGTGCCAGCAAAAGGAGGGGCACAGCCCTTCTTTCACAAGCAGATAAATGCTGAAACCCACAGGACTATGTGTTAGTAGGCAAATGTAAATTGATTTCAACTTATTAAAAAGCAAATAGAATTTTTTTTACTCTCAATACTAATGTCCACAGACACTCTTTCTATCTGAAATGCGTTTTGCCGAGCAGAATGTAGCCCATGGAATAACAGAATAGGTGGAATGGGCCTTGACAGAGCTAGGGGCAGGCATAGGAAGGGGAAGGGGCTAGTAGGGATGGGCTTCGGGGGGTATATATAGCAACCATCTTAAAGAGTGCCCTCTTTCTAATCAGCCTACCCTTACCTGCAGTTGTGTAGGGTCGGTGACTCTCTCTTTTGTCTTTCAGATGGATTCCTCCTGTGGAAGCCTTCCTAGCGAGTGTCCGAGTGGTGGTGGAGCAGCACGGCGTTGGATGGACCCAAAAGAGATTCTGGATGCCGGGGATGTCGGCGAGGCCTTCACTGACGCCATCGGGCCGACCAACGCGGAGGACCCAGCTGCCGGACCGCCCAAGTCCCATCGCTTTTCCAGCCAGGAGGAGCTCAGTCATGGCTGGGGGAGAACACAGCCGGAATAGAAGCCGCGGAGCAGTTGGAGGTGCTGAAGCGGTACGGCCCACACCGCACGTGGATTGTGGCATGGGGCCAAGTCAACAAGGACCAAGTGAACGTGGACGTATGGCGCCCTGCCCGGGAGGCGGTGGGCAGGCAAAGAGACAAAGCGAGACTGGCGGCGGCGGGCTCCAAAGGAACAGTGAGCGCTGCCAGGGGGTCAGAGGCTGCACTACAGCATAATAATTCATCTGGTGAGTCAGACTGCATACCTCCCAGATGGCCCATCATGTCCCCGGACTCAATGACGTAGGTTATCCTGAGTCTTTCGCCTGAGAGCGACCCCTATAGCCATCCTGCTGTGGGACAGCAACCCTGATCCTGCGCTCCATCTCCTGGCCTGGCCTGGCCTGGCCTGGCGCTGCACAACCTCCCTGGCCCTTGATAGGGCCGTAGTAGAAAATAACCATTCCCCAGCGTTAAGATGCTGGGGAAGCCTGACTTGCACCAGGGGCCCCTTCACCCCCAATCTTCCATGCTGCTCTCATTAAATGTGCCTGCTCAAGGGTTCCCTCTACCCTAGCAGGGGCTGGGGCCATATTAGGGGAACCCCCCTCCTTCCCCAGTCATCCTTTGCAAAGCTAGAGTTGTTCATGGATGCATCTGGCAGTGTGGGCACTGGTGCGTATTTTGCCGGGCGATGTTGTGCGGCGCAGTAGCCAGTAGAATGGATGGGGACTCCAGTGATGGGTAACCTGGCCTTTATCGAGTTGTTCCCGTTGTTGGTCGCTTTGTCATTATGGGGTGAGGAACTGAGAAACAAATGGTGGTTGCTCCGGGTGCGCAGGAGAATGGTCAAGAATGTCCGTATGAGAATGGTCAAGAATGTGGCGGCTCGGGACATCCTGTATGGAAGCCTGATACAGCAGTCGTTAGCGCCAGCAACATGGTCCGCTTTCGTCAAAGTCTGGAGAGCATGGGATGAGGTCTTGGGGTATACTAGGGGGGCAACATTCCAGAGAATGGTGTTTAGATTCGCTCCTGTGGTTTATGTGTCGTTTGTGTGCTGGACAGGCATCGCCGTCGGTGGTTGATCAGACCCTGGCAACACTAGCATTTCTTTTTAAAGTGGATGGGAAGACGTGACAAAACAGATCGCCATCAGGCAGGCTCTCAAAGGCTTTTGGAAGGGTAAGGCCCTTGTTGGATAGTAGACCTCCGGTAACTTTTGAGGTCCTTCGACAGTTGGTGACAACGTTACCTACAATGTCTTTCTCGGATGTCGAAGTGGTACAGTTTACAGTGGCTTTTGTGTGGGCCTTTTTCGGCACATTTCGGGTTCGGGAGCTACTTAGTAGGAACCGGGCAAGTACAGGAGGAGTTCAGCTGTCGGATGTCGAGATATCTCGGGATAGGGTGCAGAATGTACAGGGAATGTAGCTGGGTTTCTCACGGGCCTTGGTTTCTTTATGCTGGACGGGTTTTCGGGGTTGTAGCTGGTTAGGTGTGAGCAAGGAGACTATCAAACGTTTGTGGGTAGGTTAACCCCCAGACATTATATTAATTCATGCTGGGTGGGGGAAATGATTTGGGGCTTATTCCGAATTAATTGTAGAATTCATTAGTTCCAGAGAAGGTAAAACTTCAGCGGTGTTCCGTTTTGTAGCCGATTTTAGTTCCATGAATTTGACGGCACACCGCTGACCGCGTTCGACTAAATAAAGATGGCCGCCGCCACGTGTTCAGTTGTCGAATGGCGGCCACTTCGACTACTTCGGCACTTCGGCTGCATCCGAAGTGCCAATTCAAAGTTTCAGAATGGTGTCAGTACCATTTAAAGGGCCAGAACAGTCTTTTAAAACACCAATAAGTCCAAATAGTGTTTTTAACTGGCAAAGTCTCTCAGGGACCATAGTCACAAGGCAGGAGGCTGGCAAGCAGGCCTCTCCAGGACCAAGTGGTGAAGGGCACTTTGTCACAAATAGTAGCCTGCGTTTAAATGGGTGTAGGTATTAAAGTTAAGCTGGATATGCCGATAAGGCCACTATGCGCATGTCATGTAGCCCATGGAATAACAGAATAGGTGGAATGGGCCCTGACAGAGCTAGGGGCAGGCATAGGAAGTAAGTGGGAAGGGACTAGTAGGGATGGGCTTAGGGGGGGTATAAATGGCGACCATCTTAAAGATTGCCCCCTTTCTAATCAGCCTACCCTTACCTGCAGCTGTCTCTCCCTCCCTTAGTACTAGTGGCAGGAGGTCTTGCTTGGTTACAGCGGCGAAATTGGGGTTTAGCGGGATATGCCGATAAGTCCACTATGTGCATGTCATGGCTTTTTCAATCTGTATAACTGCTTCTGTATGTACTGTTCATTTATATCGCCGGTTCCCCTTCTGATTGTCTACCGAGCTTGCACTTCATCCAATTGTGAGCGTGGCCGAGGAGGAATTGGCTGTCCAGCTGTTTTACGTTCTGTAATCTTCTTAAAACGGAAAGACTTTAAATCTTACAAATCATTCCTGCTCTCAACTGCTTTTATTTCTTGTTTTCTCATTTCTTCAATGTTAATTGCTCAAGAATTTCCAGTTCCAAGTTTACCGTTTTCTTGTTTCTACAATCCATCATCGGCAGCACGAAAGAGGAAGATCTACCTTCTTTATTACCAATGCCTCTTGCTGATTGGCCATTTCATACTAGTATGTTTGGTTACAAACCATTTTTTCTTTTACAAATGTTTATTGTTAACCCATTTGCAGCTGTGAGTAGTAAACACAGATATATTGCATAAAGTTCACCTCCTGCCTCAAATTCCACATTTTCTGGCACCTAGGAAATTAGGAAATTCTTGAATTTCAGTAAATAAATAAACCAAATGGCAAAAATAGCTAATAGGGAAAAATGATCCAACTCGATTATAGTAACAGTTTGGCTATTTTAGCTTCAATTTTACAATTTTTATTTGCCACAATTTGGAGTTTGATGGAAAGCAGAGGCGACTCTCTAATTAGGCGGTTACCACGGCAGCGCTCTGACATCTCGCAAGATTACATGGTCTGCAGCTCTGTGGAGCTGCAGACCGGAAGCAATGGCCACCGGACCACCAAGGAGCCCACTGGACCACCAGGGAAATTAAGGTAGACTCTCTCTCACCCCCCTCAGCCTCACCCTCCCACCACCCTCAGCCTCACTACCCCCACACCACCCTCAGCCTCACCCCCCCACACCACCCTCAGCCTCACTACCCCCCACACCACTCTCACTACCCCCCACACCACCCTCAGCCTCACAACCCCCCACACCACTCTCAGCCTCACTACCCCCCACACCACCCTCAGCCTCACCCACCACCTTCAGCCTCACTGCCGCCCACACCACCCTCAGCCCCACGACCCCCCACCACCCTCAGCCCCACTACCCCCCACCACCCTCAGCCTCACCACCCCCCACCACCCTCAGCATCACCCCCCCACCACCCTCAGCATCACCACCCCACCACCCTCAGCCTCACCACCCCCACCACCCTCAGCCTCACCACCCCCACCACCCTCAGCCTCACCACCCCCACCACCCTCAGCCTCACCATCCCCCACCACCCTCAACCCCCCCTCAGATTACCCCCCCTCCTTCTCATATTCCTCCCCCTCCTTCTGACATTACCCCCCTCCTTCTCACATTACCATCACCCCCACACCATCACCCCCTCTCACCATCACCCGCCTCTCCTTCTCACCATCACCCCCCCATACACACAAAACATTTTAAGCAGCTACCCCATACACATAGGGTCTCAGACAAAAACGCAAACATGCTCACAGAGACATACATTCACACACAAGGATACTCTGTCAGACACACTCTCAGGCACATACACAGGTAAACTGTGAATCAATGTGTATATGTGACACTTTTTTGTTAGTGGGGCCACATGTTTGAGTTTCGCCTAAGGCCTCATAAAGTCTAGAGCCGCCTCTGGCTCCCAACAGTGGGAGGTATGAAATTAAGCATGTGTAGGCAAGCCTACAGTGATGTACTAGTGACTCCACTTGAATGCCCACATTTGTTGGTCCCATCTGGAACGCTAGAGTGGATGTAATGCAACGTAGTGAGCATATTTTTATTGATTATTTTTAGCTCTAATATAATGATCATACTAGAAATCAGTCACATATATCACATCAGACGTACTGAAAATCAAAAGGTACACCAATCTCAAGTCTCATACTGGAACATTTTTAATTTGTTTAAATAATTATTTTCATTTACTCTTCCTTTTCTGTGAAATTGTAGGTGGTTACATTTCAAGTAGTTCATGCAAGCATTATTTTTTATTTAATTTGAACATAGTACTCAAGTACACAAGCAGATTTGCACTGCCACGACAGCTGGAGCAAACATATCAATAGACATAGCAGAACAGTAGTGTGGCATCAACATGGCATCTGTTTTAAAGGAAATAAACAGTAGTAAACCAGAAGTCCACATGTCACAGCAATGAAATTTAAATACTAAAATACATAGTGGGTGACATGTAGACATGAGGATCGCTGATGATAAGAGTGCTTGGTGTCAAAGAGCATACATATCAAGAATATATACACTGGTTGTGTAAAAAGAAAGTATAAGAAATACAGGAAAAATAACAATAGTAGGCATAACAAGTACCCCCTAGTGGCCCCCATCGGAAAGATGAGCATAGAGTGATAGGACAGGTGTCTCAAGACTATCAGGCACAGGCGATAGTGAACTATAGCCAGAAAAACAAGAGGCAGAATATCAGGTGTTGCGCTGGTTAGAAGTTGAGGTATGGGACTTTTCCAAGGGCATGGCATAGTTCCGATCCAGGAGGATAAGCAGCAGGTCAGGGACCTCAGAAGATGGCCGGTAGGTTGGGTCTGTCGCAAGAATTGGGAGGTACCGTTGGCAGCCCACGGGTTCCAGCCTTGTTTAGCCTCAGGGTAAACCTTTGCGCCTTCCTGTGCCTGGATGAAGTGTGCTCCTTGCTCCGCCACCATCAGTTGGCCCTCACCATGTGAACAGCCGTGGAATCCTGAGAGAGACTGTGATGTGAGTAGGAGCTAGGTTATAGCGGTGAAGCCCCCAGAAGTCATGGAAAAGCCTGTCCAGCTTGGTGAATCCATCACTGAGGTCTCCACTGTGTGTAGTAAGCCATGCAGTCTTTGTCATCTTAGGTAGGCCGTAACATGGTCTGCTTATTGTCAGGAGTTTGCCATCCTCCATGACAGTCAGGTCCCACACCCATGCAACCGTTATTTGATCCTCTATTTTTGTTCTTAGTGCTTGTGCTTTTTTTCTATCTTGTGTTGAACTTAACTAAATATATATTTTATCCGGCCACAACTAAATCCCAGTAGTGCGGGTATATGTCAAATTTAGAAATGTTAGAATAGGACATATTCCTATTTAACTTACCATTCTGATATCTATTTCATAGATTTAAACAGACTCTGATGGCAAATGTAAGAGTCCTGTTTCCTAATAATGCTAAGTTTATACAAATTTATGAATAATAAAAAAAAAAAATGAAGGTTTGGTCAATCGCATCTCCCGGGATGCAAGATTCATTTTTATCTTCTACTTGACACCTTCGCACTGTTGAGTTAAATAGATTTCAGCATGTCGATTTAATTCCAGAGAAAGAAGAACACAATTATGTATACTGAAATTAGCAGCAGGGTTATTCATTAAGTATGAACTGTCAGGAATAAAAAGTGAATTTTACCTTTTAGGCCACAATACCTGAATTGGAAATGCTTCCATGTCATCTGTGTTTTCAGTTTTTTTTAACTGAAAATTTTAATTCACTTTGAAATCCAGGATTAGTGTTTTTAGTCCAGAACAGGGTTGCATAAACATGTAATGTTTATATCAATACGAGCAAAGGACATGTTCCCTTTAAAAAAAAATATATTCTGAGTTAGACTGACATTTGTAGGAAGCCAAATGTTCTTTAATGTGCCCAGTTCCTTAGGGACAAGTGACTGCCTTTTGGCCTCCTAAACCCAGAAGCAAAAAAAACATTAAAAAGGGAAAAAAGAAAAGCTTGTGATTTGTAGCCCAGTAGGGCCTTTCCTGATTCCCTAAGGGCTAGATGGAGAAGTCTGAGTGGTAGCTTCATCCCTTTATAACATCTAATGAGGCAATATACATTGCAGCTGAGTCTGATCAATAAGGTCAATCTGGCTAAAGCTTGGCTTAACCACTGCTCTGCTGGACAGTTATGTATGTCTACATTTTTAATGCATGTGTCTCACAAACTGTTAATCACAGTAGAGCCATATTATATGTAAGTTCCTACTATTTCCTTGTCTTATTGCATGGTTAGATAATAAACTCTTTGGTAATTGTACCAGGAGCATTGCTCGCTAGGCGGCAAAACACCAGGAGCTTCAGGTCAATGTTAAATTGTGTGGCCCCTTCCATCATATATTGAATTATATGAACACTCTGAGCACCATAAAAGTTTAATTGGAATAAAGTTGTTATAGTGCCAGGAGGTGCACGAACAGTTTACCCCCAAAGTCTTAAATCCAGAACCTTTAGTCCTGTCCCTGCCCTTCTGCGTCTCTTTGATTCTTGAAACACAAAGCATTGGACTAACTCAGATGGCTTTAGAGAAACATGTGCGTTTTTCAAGACGTTTTGTGAATACAGAGCTACTGATTGACTTAGAGCGTTAGCTGATACTCTCTGCCAACCAGTGGTGCCCCTGTCTGCGCAAATCCGAGGCTTCATGTTTCAAAAATCTGAGAGCAGTGAAAGGACAGTGGCAGAGCTAAATGACATTGGATTCAACATTTTGGGGATGAACGGTTAGGTTTAACTCCTAAAGGAAAGTCTATGCCAGGGACTTCTTGGCACCATAACAACTTAATTCCAATGTATATTTAAAAACTCCAAGCAATGCCCTTGAATTATACCTTCATACACTATTCCATTTAACATATTGATTTAGATTTGCTATTATTCTAAGGCAGTCCCAAAAATGCAATCACTACAACCCTCACTGTTTGCACGTGCTTAATTACGTCATTAGGAATGTAGCTTAATTGAAAGCAAGTCTTGGAGAATATCATACCTGTCAGTTGGGTGTTAAAGGCATTTAATTTTAATGAGTCACAATTTCCTATCCAGATAACATCTTTGTAGTGCAGGTTTCCCCGATCAATCATCCCCACTTTGCATATTGTAATACATGCCACAATTGGATTCACATAGTAAAGCTATGATCCAAGTACACAATACCTGTTGTGCAGGTGACTGTTCCTGATTCTATCACATGTAATCAGAAGATAACCATATAAGAAGTACCATTGCGTTTATAGAACTATGTCTCCTCAGTTACGGTTACTGGACACTTTCCATCATTTTAATCCATTAGTTGTTGGGAAACAAGGTCACCTACCCTGCTGAGCAGGATAACGGGACTCTGCAATATTAATAAATTGTTATTTTCTAAGTGGATAGGGGGAGAAGGGCATCTTCTCAATTTTCAATTTCCTCATTGACGCTTGACAATTTTTTTTAGTGGAAAAAACATCAGATGTGGTTATTCATTAAAATGGGAATTGTAAAATGGTGACTTCAAAGTGATTAAATGTAAGTATCTGTCAGAAAACAGTATTCTACACACAGAACATAACAACGTTTTAAAGAGTATTTACAGAGGGGTGTGCAAATACTCTGCCAACTAGTTTTTGATTGTACATGGGATTGGAGATCCCCACCAAGTGTCTTTCTTTTGACAAGGTTAAGCAATATTATTTTTCTTTCTTTTTTTTATTTGGGGTCAGCTATTAACTTGGCCATCTATGTTGTTATAACCTGAATTCAAAGTTAACTGCAAATGTTAAACCAAAGTAGATGAATAATAAATGATTCACTATGTTTTCAGTTCGAATATAATGGCCTAAAATGTTTAATTCACTTTGAATTCTCATTGAATTCCGGACAAATCACATTGTAGTGAATAAAAAACACACAATTAAGCTGTTCACTCAAAGTCCCAATACTCTTGGGGGGGCAAAAAAATTACTTTTGTACTATCCTGTTAAATAAATTAAGGTTTTTAGTATCACTCCAATTACCCTTAAAGTCAAGGATAAGCTCACCTGCCATGTCAACGCAAATCTCGTAGGTGGGTCCTACACTAAAAATTCACATCGCCGTTTCCCATCAGCTAGTGAAATTATTGTGAGGTTTGCAATTTAGTGCTACCAACAAATGTGCATTAGCATGTGTCATGATCAGTGGTGTATTCTGGGTTTGTGCTGCCCTAGGCATGACAAAACCATGACAAAACCAAGACCCCCCTCCAAATATTTCTTCCTGACAGATACACACCCTTGCTGATCATGATCACATGAATTCTAAAACAAGTTCCAGTTCTCTATGTAGGCTGTTTTAATAAATACAAATCAGTTCATAAACCCACTCTTTCTGGCCTTCCCATCCTGTTGTGTTTCCTTCCACACATGGTCTTACAAATGGTAAAAAGATGCCTCTTTCTAACAGCTATTAAGGCTAATAGGAAATGATAAGATTTTGGAGTGGGCGGGGAAAGGGAAGAGGGAGTACACATTTGATATATATCTGCTTTTATAAAAACCTCAAAACATGGCTAATTCATTCATTTTTGTTGCATGTGTCAGTGTATAGCTTTTCTAATCTCTGACTGAAACCAAGAAAACCAGATACACAGATCACATGCATGCACTCAGACAAAATAGCCAAGTTAAAGTTACTAGCATTTCTTATAAAAAAGCAATTAACTGAAATAAACCATGCGTCAACACCAGCCTCCATTTTAAGTGATATATATGAATATACTAAGAAATGTCAGAGACTAGCTGTGTTACACACAAAGCTCCAAATCAATCTGAATTTACATTCTAATTGCAATATTAATAATAGCTGATTTGGAGGCTTGACTTATTTAGCACAAATTTTGCCATTTAGGTATCAGTTTACTCCAATTCAGAATTCATTGAAAAATTCTGTTAAATATTTAAAGAGAATTTAAATAGTTACTCCAAAAATAGTGTTTTGACAAAACACTGTTTTTGATTGGAGTAACTAACCCTTGCTGTCATGGGCCCTTGCCACTCATAAAAGAAAAATCAAAACAAATAAAGTAAAAGCTTACCTGTGATACCATGCTGAAGCCATTTGTACTGGAGCCTCGATGGTGCGTGGTACACACGCTTGGGGCTGTTCTGTGCTTTTCAATGTGCGGTAATGCAAGTCAATGAGAAGGGGGTAAGGCAGGTGTGCTCTAACAAACGGAAGAGGAAGAAATCCACCCTGGCTGTGGAGTTTCTTCCCCCCCCCCAAATGATAAAAGTGCAGATTTCTATTACATAGAATGTGACGGCTGTTAAGAACCATTCGGCCCATCTAGTCTGCCTATTATACTCTGCACTTTTATAAACGGTCACAAATGACACATATTTAATATGTCCTCTGACATGTCCACTGTCCCTTTGCCCTCCTCAATGCCACCGCAGCAACGTTATGAAATTATTAAGGTTCTAGCATATGATTACAGAGTGTTAGGACTTCCAGTAAGGAACATCTGCACTGCTCACATAGTCCCCGGCCAGTCCAAGTACTTGGGGCTAATAACAATAGTGTGCATATTTTAGATCTTTTGGGGACACACAAGTGTCTAGCCCAGTCACACCCCCATTCTGACACAGCTGGAAACAAAGACAAATTATTTTTAAGTAGGAAAGAAAAAGACGCTGTGACAGAAATTCCCATGCCACGGACTTTTGGAGAGGCTTGAAAGAAAAGCCTCTTTCCCACTGACTATGGACCTGTTCCAAAGAGCACTACAAAGAGGCTATTGTCACTGTGGGGAGGATTATGGGGTGCCTGGATGGTTTCTGTGCTTCCCAGTTAGACTTGAGGACTCTGGGGATTGCCCAGACTCGTTTTACACATCGAGCGCCTGACCAGGAGATACCCTGAAACACTCTGTAACTATTCCCTGTATCAGGACTGTGCCGAGGTCCGGGAGGCTTTGGAGGATACCTGGTACGTGAGAGTGCTCCCTTCCTCAGAGGGCCAGAAACCGATTTCAGAAGACCAGGACTGAACTGCTGCAATCGTGGAACTTGTCACCGGATCGGACAATGGTCTCCAATCAGGGCACTATTTGGACAGCGAGGGCGCTCAGTAACGAGCTTTCCAGGGATATATATTGTGTGTGTGTGGGGGGGGTCGGGGGGAGGTATGGCCCAGAAAAGGGGGTTCTATTCCTTTAGGATTGTGAGGGCACAGAGACGATTGTGTTAGCTGGGGATAATGTAAGTAAGTCCCATGGGCCCATGGAAGTGACAATTGTACTGTCCATTTAAGTGTATGGAGGATTCTCTGCAGTAAGAGGCAATACAGCTCTGTATAAATAGCCGTGTTCTGAACAATAAAGATCATTCTACCCCTGGCATTCAGACTCGTCTAATTTGTAGGTGAAAAGCTCTAGCCTCTGCTTTACGAGCGAGAAGGTCTCCTGAGCTATAATCACTGCAGCCTGGTCCGGTGGAAGAGCTCCTCGGTGACCGCAGTCAAGCTTCGGTGACGGGTGTGAGGCGCTCCGGTGCCCCTGGTAGCAGCGAGGAAGCCGACCTGGCGGAGGTACTCAGCTATTTATTTGGAGTAAGGGAGCTCAGTCACAGAAACATTTGCAAATCTAAGGATTTTTTTTATTCCTTAAACAAAAAGGATGGACATGAACGCAGTCAGTCACAGAAAACCCACCAATGTGACGCTAGTGGAAATATTTTTCACATTGAGTGACAAATAAATGAACCTGAATGGAATAGCAAAATAAAATGAAGTGACCCAGTAAGTAAGGAATATATTGTCACACATCAAGGAATACCAGGGGAATCCCATATACAATATATATAAACAGAGCACTTTACACGCAGTCCCTATTACTGCCTGCTTTCCAGGTAGTGATCAGCTAGCTCCGCCCACTTTAACTTCTATGACCAACCGTTAAGTTGTGCATCATCTTCCCTCCTCCACCAATCAGAGGCCGGCCCCGGCTAACCCGTGAGCCAATAGGGGACGTGACGCAGTTTGATTTGTGTTGCGAGGAGTGGGCGGGGCCAGTGGAGTCCGAGGAGAGCTCCTGTTACTGGAGTCCTGGCTCTGCAGATCGCCGCTCGCTGTCACGGAGGAGCTCGCGCACGTACACGGGGCGCCTCGCGCACACTCACCGACTCTCTCTGCTCGGCTGCGGCAGAGCTCGGGGGGCGCCATGCTGCCGGATGATGGAAGCGGAGCAAGATGTGTCGGTTAGAGAGCAGCTCTTCCACGAGTGGGTCAGGGAATGCATCGTGAGTATGGACTCCATTGGGGGCTGGGAGCCAGGAGTTAACCCGTTCGTGGCCGCGGGATGGCCAGGACTCCGGATGGGTTTAGTGTGTGTCTCAGGACCCAATGCTTCAGTTGCTGATATAGACTGAGCCGATTTAAATGGCATAATGTAGGAGTAGGCAACATTCGGCACTCCAGATGTTTTTGACTTCATATCCCATAATGTTATTAAAGCAATAATGCTGGCAAAGCATCATGGGAGGTGTAGTACACAACATTTAGAGTGCAGTAAGCAATGGTGAGTTACCCAGATGGGGTATTGACTTCAGTAACAGGGCCATGCATGGCATTTTATTTGGCGTTGCCGGCCTGTGCGGGGGTCGTTGGCGGCGTTGCCGGCCTGTGCGGGGGTCGTTGGCGGCGTTGCCGGCCTGTGCGGGGGTCGTTGGCGGCGTTGCCGGCCTGTGCGGGGGTCGTTGGCGGCGTTGCCGGCCTGTGCGGGGGTCGTTGGCGGCGTTGCCGGCCTGTGCGGGGGTCGTTGGCGGCGTTGCCAGCCTGTGCGGAGGTCGTTGGCGGTGTTGCCGGCCTGTGCGGAGGTCGTTGGCGGAGGTCGTTGGCGGCGTTGCCGCCTGTGCGGAGGTCGTTGGCATTTTGCCACCAGAAATGTTTGGTTACCTGTGATTGTCCTGTATGCCAGCGGCCTTTTTCTTGATGTTTGTTACTAGTCTGTAGGTAGATTTGTATGTTCATTAAAATAACGGTTATTTTAATGAATTAAAAAAAAAAAATGGGAACGGTCTTTACCAGAACAGTGCACTGTAGTGGCTATGGTGTCAAGAGTGCCCTGGCACATCCGTAACTTAAGCTGTTCTAGAATGGTTTGATTTTTTTTTTTTTTTTTTTTACTGGGGGTTTGCAGGATGCTGCTCCTCACCTCGCTACAGCTTACATGAAGCTCATAAGCGGGGCCAGTTCGTTGGCTGAGAGTGTCAGCTCATGATTCTCAGCCAACAGTGTAAGCCTTGTGCTACCGCTGAGAGCGTCAGGCTACAGTGGAGCCAGGGAGTGGTGTCCACGGTACCCAGGTAAGAAGTCAAACTGCCCTCCTGGCACCATAACCAGTACAACACACAGTAGTAGTTATGGCACTTGGCATGCCCTTTTAATCTTGGTTGAAAAAAAACAAACTATTTTAGAAATGGCAATGATAATTGTGATTTGTGTCAAACATTATTAATATTTAAAATTGATAAAGTGGCCATATATTTTCTAGGAGTTAATGGTTCTGTTAAAGGTTAGTAAATAAATATTTTGGTGCGGTCAGTGGTTTGCATATTTTGGGTGTTGTCTGTTATCTGCTGGTATGTCTGTCTTGCAAACTAAATTGTGCTTGTTGGATCTCTGAGCAGCTCAGTATAGGAATGAATATTGTAAAACCATCCCTCCCTTCTCCTTATGTTGTTGGACTAGGGACGTCTTTCCTTTCTGATTATGGCTTTTATCTATAACTATCTGTCCTATAAGAGCCAAAGTCAACAAAGCACATAATCAAAGCTGGTCGCATGTATTTATCATAATTTTATCATATATTACATATTCCAAAAACTGTGGTTTGAGAGCAGAATATATAATTTAGAAAAAAATTATGCATTTATCCTACTCTGTCATGAAAACCATATCTTGGGTGACACACTTTCGTTTTTGAGTGCACGTTTATGAAATTTAGGGGCATTCTAGGCATATGTACATAACACAAATGTACATGAAATGTTTTAAAAAATTGTTTACTTTTGTAAAAAAAGTGTTTTGTCAGACTGACACAGAAATCACTTAATCTTAAAGTAGAAAAAAAGCATCTACAAAGCGCATTATATTTCTCATTATCTTTTCATGTTCAGAATTCTGTCCATTATCTTTCCGTAATATACTCTGCAAATACGTATGGATAGGTCTGCTTATACATATGTACTTTAGTCTTTCAGATATTTGCGGTGTTCCACCCATTTGATTTAGAAGGGAAATATGCTCTTACAGTGAGAAACTTGCCTTTCATAGATAAGAGGAACAATGTCTCTATATGCTTTAAGTGCAATGTGCTATGATCACAGGTTATGTTATGTTGGCTTTTTTTAAGGCCTAACATGCCCCATAATATGTGAATTTGATTTGCCTTGTTATTGATGCAGGGGCAATTTATCATCATGTTCAGACATTTGCCAATTGTAAACTGAAGCTATGAACTACAACCAGCTTTATTTACTACAAACTGCCATAGTGTTACCCGCATTGCATAGCAGCAAGACTTCCAGGGAAGGATAAGAATGAAATCAACGAACATTATGCACTGGACAAATGTTTACAGCCCAGTAAGATGTACATATTTACAGGAATGTCTTGCAATATTGTGCAATTAAACCTTTTGAAACCGTGGAAGAAATTGCACGCTGTGGACATGCCAACATCTGTATTCTTGCCAATTTGGCACCCATGGGCAGAGTATATTACAGACCGTTACTTACATATAGCTGTCGAAGCAACAGCTATAATATTTCATTATGAGTGCACAGTATGTTGAGTGTTTCTAAGTTGTACCTGTCATTTTTGGCACAGGCGTGTGTTTGTGTTCTATTTTTGAACCTTGGCTAAGCTATGTGCACCTCCCGGTCAGCATTTTCCTATGCACTCTGTAAAACCTGATGTCACTCTGCATGTCACTTGAGATTGTGATGTGGTTGCTTGGCATGTTTAGTACTTTTCTCACACTTGTTGGTTTCCTCCCACTTGATGAAAACGCATGCATTACACAATGGGATTATCAGCATCCTGTTTTGCTGAATGGCTAACACAATAGTGCAAGTAGGTGTGAGGGTTTAGTCTGTCGGCTCGATCAACTCATGCACGTAATAGACTTCAGTGTGTGCGGGCGTTCTATAGTATGATCTGATACATAGCAAGTACTTGGCTGGCAGCTTGCATCCAGATAAACCCAAGTCATGCCTATTTAGTATGGTATTACAGTATCCATCGTTTCTCTTCTGGAAACGTTTGCAACGCCACACAGGCAACCAATTGAACCATTTCTGGTTTTAGTGCATAGTATGTCGGCTCCTTTTATTTTTGTAAATATACAGCATTACTGAAATAACAGAAATACCTAGCAGTATTTGAATTTTAGACTCCTATTAAGGAGTGACAATTTTTGTCGAAACAGTTTGAAAAAAAAATCGATCAAGGAGTGGCATCTAAAGACGTTTTGCCCCTAGCCGCTTCAATGAACTGCAACGGTTATGGTGCTTATTGTGCCTTTTTTCAGGCGATGTTTCTGATAATTTTTTATTCCCACAGTGAAACTGGTTGTCATTACTGAATTGTGTTATAATTCTTCCAATAGGTTAGGTATCATATAATATTCTCAGTGATGTAAAGTAAATACTGTGAATATGTTGAGCTTTCTAAGAGATGGTTGACTCTCTTTTTTCATCACTAGTATCTGATCTGTTTGGTGTTTATTACTCTATAGACTGAACTGTATTTCCAAGTGCTTTCTCTACGGTCTGCTCAACTTAACAGTGAAGAGTGCAGGATAACATCAAATATGACATTTTTTAACCTCTAGGGCATGCCTTGCGTGTATGATATTACATTTCCTTTTGACAAGTGATCTATAAATATACAATCTGTAAATGACTTATTAATGGTATATAGCTTTTGCATTTGAGGGAATATCCATGCATTACAACAAGGGTTAGACATTGTACTTTTTCTGTAACAATTCTGATAATTGTCGTGAACACAAGCCATTGTTTAAAGGATTATCCCTGATGGAAGTACCCAGGTCAGATGTGGCTTCCTTGGATTTTTGTGAAGTTCTAAACCTGTGGCTTTTTTGCATAAATTATAGTTGTAAAAGGCAACAAAGACCTCATTAGCACCTATCCTTCTTACATAGGGTTTGGAGAAATGTCAAGGGAGATTTGGCACTATAGTCATAAGGTCTACCCTCACAACTTGCATGGTGTGTGTGTATCTATATCTATCTTTTTAGGTGTACTTATTACACAAATTAAAAGTAGCTGCCACACAGAAATTTAGCCATTTGGTAATCTGTACAGAGTACTGTTTTAGCCTTCACAGAACATTTGTTAAAGGATTAACTTAACCCTATGGGGGGGGGGGGGGGAAGGGGGGGTTCATTTTCAGTGTTGTATTGGGCATCCAGATCTCCTGCCTACCACCATAGTTACATTGGCTGAAAAGAGACTTGGGTCCATCAAGTTCAACTTTCCTCACATTTGTTTTTTGCTGTTGATCCAAAAGAATGCAAAAAAAAAAAAAAAAACAGTTTTAAGCACTTCCAATTTTGCAACAAACCAGTAAAAAAAAATTCCTTCTTGACCCCAGAATGCCAGTCAGATTAATCCTTGGATCAAAAAGCTATTACCCTACATTGAAAAATTATATCTGTTAATATTCTGTTTTTGCAAATATTAATCTACTTGCTGTTTGAGCATCTGTATGGACTCTGATAAAACCACTTCTTCAGGCAGAGAATTATACATCCCTTATTGTTCTTACAGTAAAAAAAAACAAACCTTTTCTTTGCCTTAAACAAAATCTTCTTTCCTCCAGTCTAAACGCGTCCTCTGTACTGTGTATAGTCCTGTTTCTGAATAGATTTCCACACTATGGTTTGTATTGACCCCGAATATATTTGTATAATGTTATCATATCCCCTCTGAGGCGATGTTTTTCTAAACTAAAGAGGTTTAACCCCTTAAGGACACATCACGTGTGTGACATGTCATGATTCCCTTTTATTCCAGAAGTTTGGTCCTTAAGGGGTTAAATTTGTTGACCTTTCTTCATAGCTGATATGTTCCATTCCTTTTATTCATTTTGTAGCCTGCCTCTGCACTTTTTCTAGTGCCATGATATCCTTCTTTAGAACAGGTGCCCAAAATTGCACAGCATATGTGGTCTTACCAGTGATTTATAAAGAGGCAAAATGATATTTTCATCCCGAGAATGAATGCCCTTTTTCATGCATGACAAGACCTTACTGGCGTTAGCCACTGCTGATTGACATTGCACATTGTTGCATAGTTTGTTGTCTATAACAATTCCCAAGTCCTTTTCATGTGTTCTCTAATTCGCTTCCATTAAGGGTATACGTTGCTTGTGCATTCTTTACGCTGAAGTGCATAACTTTTCATTTTTCAACATTAAATGTCATCTGCCATTTGAATGCCCTGTCCCCCAGTCTATCTAAATCCCTCTGCAGCAAAGTAATATCTTGCTCACATTGTATTATCTTAGAGTTCTGTGTCATCCATAAACACTGAAACATGACTTTCAATGCTTTTTTTCCCCAAGATCATTTATAAACATGTTAAATAGAAGGGGTCCCAGAACAGAACCCTGAGGGACACCACTTGCCACCTCTGTCCAGCTTGAAAATTTACTATTAATGACGACTCTTTGTACTCTATTTTTAAGCCAATGTTCTACCCAATAACAATAATTTTCATCCAGACTGATTTCTTTGAGTTTGAGCACTAATCTATTGTGTGGAACTGTTTCAAATGCTGTGGCAAAATCCAAATAGATCACATCCACTGCAACACCCTGATCTATACTTCTACTTACTTCTTTGTACAATGCAATCAAGTTAGTTTGACATGACCTGTGCTTCATAAAACCATGCTGATTTTTGATGATAACCATGTTCTTGTCAAGGAATTCTTGACTATAACCCCTAATAACCTTTCAAATACTTTTCCAGCCACATAAGTTAAGCTCACAGGTCTTTCCAGGCAGGGGTTTTGAACCCTTTTTGAATATAGGAACCACATCTGCCTTCCTCCAATCCTCCAGAACACTTCCTGAAAGAAAAGAATCTTGCAAGATTAAAAACAGGATCACTTATTTCTTCACTTAATTCCTTAAGTACTCGTGGATGAATACTATCAGGCCCTGGAGCTTTGTTTATATTAACTTTCTTTAGTTTCTGCAGCACCTTGTCTTGAGTTAACCAATTACAATTTTTCTGCAAGTTTTTATCAGCAATCATTTGCACATCTATTGCCATAGATTCTTCCTTAATATATACGGAGGAGAAATAGTTATTTAAAATTTCTGCCTTTTCCTGGTCTTCACTAACTAACAACCCCATCCCAGTTTTTAGTGTACCTACACTTTCATTGTTTTTTTTTGTGGTTTTTTTATGTACTTAAAAAATGCTTTGGGTTTGGTTTTGCTCTCTTTGGCGATCATTTTTTCATTTTGAAGTTTAGCGAATATAATCGCCGTTTTGCACACATTATTGGTTTCCTTATATCTTTTATAGGATTCCTCTTATTTATTTATTTTTTTTTTTTAAATGCCCTTTTCTTATTTTTAATCTCTTGTTTTGCTTCTCTCCTAAGCCACATTGGTTTCAATTTGTTTCTTTTATATTTATTACCCAATGGTACATACTGAGAAATATACCTTTCTAATATATGTTGGAATATGTTCCATTTTTCCTCTGTGTTCTTTTCACCAAATAGTTTATGCCAGTCAATATATTGTAAAGCTGCCCTTAACTTATTGAAACTGGACTTTTTTTAAATTATATGTTTTAGAATACCTCATGTGATTTTGTTTTTTTGAGTTTATTTCAAAGGACACTATATTGTGATCACTATTTCCCTAGTGCTCACCTACTTGAATGTTGGTCAAACGATCAACGTTATTGGTTAGAACCAGGTGCAGACAAGCGTCCTTTCTAGTTGTGGCATGAAGGTGTCATTTAACAAGTTCAAAAACCTAATTCCCTTTGCCGAACTACTTGTCCCTGTGTCCCAATTTATGTCTGGGTAATTAAAATCTCCAATAATTAACGTGCTACCCAGATTTGCAGCTTTCTCAGTTTGCTCAGCTGTTGTTCCTCATCAATATTAACATTAGGTGGTTTATAACATATCCCAACCAATCATTAATTTCCCTTCTTTTGCCCCAAGCAGATATTTACTCATAAAGTTTCCACATCTTCCTCATCACATTCCACTTGCTTAAGATTTGGCTTTAACTCAAACATACCCCACCACCTTTCCTGTTTTTTCTGTCCTTCCTAAATAGTGTGTACCCATTTAAGTTAACTGCCCAGTCATGTGTTTCATCCCACCGTGTTTCAGTTATGCCAATTATGTCATATTGCTTATTGCAGGGGTTTCCAAACTTTTTTCAGAGGGCCAGATTTGATTAAGTGAACATGCGTGAGGGCTGACCATTTTGCCTGACATTCTTTGAACCATTAAAACTAAATGCAAATTAACTATTTTATGCAAAATTTATTGCAAACGGCATACTTTTAATTTCCTCTTTTATTCTGTCCCTTCATTCTGTCCCTTCTCTCTTTTTTTTTATTCTGTCTCTCTTCATTCTGCCCCTTCTCTCTTTTTTTTTTTTTGCCCCTTCATTCTCTGCCTCCAGGGAGAAGGAATGAAATCCCCCCCCCACCCCATGGTCGACGTCAAGATATCCCGCAACGTCCAAGAGATCGCGAGAACACGGGATGAGCAGTGACTGCACGTCCGTCTGCGTTCTCGCGATCTCTTGGGCCCCCAGTGAATCCAGGTATCCTAAACAGCGCTCGGGGATTCATTGGGGGCCACAACAGATTAGACAAATTACCTGTGGGGTCGTATTAAACCGGAACGCGGGCTGGACTTTGGACATGACTGGCTTAGTGTATGCTATTGCCTCTAGTTCCTCCATTTTGTTATTTCGGCTCCTTGCATTAGTAAGCATACATTTTAATATTATCATGAGTCACTTGCACTTTTTGTAAATTATCAACATTACATACCTTCTCTGTTCTGAGCTTGCCCCTCTCCCTGTCTCTATCCCCCTTCTACTGAGATAAAGCCCATCTCCTTTCTGTCCTATCTCCATTTTGTAGATTGCTATGACCCTCCCCCCCACCCCCACTACTAGTTTAAAATGTCCTCCAACCTTCTAGCCATCCTATCCCCCAACATTGCAGACCCTTTCCCGTTTAGGTGCAACCCGTCACTGAAATGGTCATGGTGGTTGGAGTAATCCTTTAATATCCTTTCCTGATTTTGAATTTTTCCTAGGGATGAACTACATATCCTATGAACCCCGCTGAGATTTGTCTGGCTTTCTAATAATTTTTTTGTCTGTGTAAGAAATATAATATTTTCTAATGAGGTATGCTTTTCACGTTATGGGGTTCTGTTACTATTGACTAAATTTTTGGCCAACAGCTGGCTAGGCAACTCTCTGTTCTCACAGTAGTGATACATAATAAAATTGTCAACAAAAACTGGAGGACTGCAATGTAGTGATTTTGGAGTTTAGAGGTGTTTTTTTTTTTTTTTTTTTTTGTTTTTTATAAAAGAGGAAAAAAGTTTGTTTGGGTTGTATCACTGGAAATAGTTGAGTTGCTTTCAAAGCTTTATGCTTTAAAGATCGTGATCAGCCTGAAGAATATTAGTAACATGAATCCACATGCCACAGGCAAATAGTTATTGGCTGAACTATCCTGAGCAGCATTTTTGTGTGAGTGCCAGACTCCTCGAGTGTTGTTTATATGATAGCCACAAAATGTACCTTCTCTATAGGTTAAGCGTGTACCTTCTCTAAGGGTTAAGCTTTAATTACTGCGTTTTTAAATGTTTTCCAAAAAACTGAAGCCTTTTAGGCCTGAATATTCAGTTAAACATGCTTTACCTTCTATAATCATAGAGCAGTGTCCAATGCAATATTATTTAAAATCTCAGAACACAAGACTTTAAAGTTATCTTACCACCTTTTGAAGGGTGAATAACTTGTTATAAGATGATCATGTATACTACTGGGTGTTTGTTTCTGTAGGTATGTTATAATTATTACCTTTTCGCCTTTTGGAAGGCATATTCTTATAAGCCTTGAAAAGACAATGTGTGTCCCATATGCAGATTCTCAAATAAAAAGCTTAAAGGCTTGAAATATGGTGTTCTCATCATTTTTGTAAAACACATGCCGAATTGCTAAATTCTCTACATACCATATGCATTACGTTGGAGTGTTCATAAGCCAAGTCCACACACACACTGGTGTTCAGAAACTGCTGAATTTGGCCATTTTATTTAGTACCTGTATTCTACTGTTGTCTCGGTTTGATACTTCGGACATCATTCCTACATATTATCATGACTTTGTGGCCTTACAAAGGGTTAAATATATACAAAATAAAAATTATATATAGAGCACTGAAACAATCCTGTATTGGCAAAGAAAGGGTCTCCAGTGACTCCATTGTTTTGAAAGCAGCTTAAATGAACACTCCAAGCACTATAACCACTACAGCATGTAATTAGTCAGACCGTTTTTAGAATAATTTTGGCTTTTTACCTTTGGTAAGCTAGTGTCTAAACCAGCCTCCACTAGCGTCTTCAGAGAGTGTAAGTTCCTGTTTATGAGCTTCCATTCACTCTCCTACATTTAGCTAAGCCCAGCAATGCCAGGTTTATCTCAGACAGAGCTTGTTTCGGTGGTACGCATGAACTACGGCTGCCACCTACATTCCCCGCATAGCGAAGTGCACACACCCCTAATGGCCATACTGCTGGGACTTTTCTTAACTCTTTTCCTGCCTTTCTGGTATACCTTTATTTTTCCTATGCTTTAACAAGATACTTCAACAGTTGGTCCTTACTTTTCTCACAAACGGATACATGGTCTGGAATACTGTAACGAGGGTTCTTTTACAATCTGATGGCTGTAATATTGCATTGTATGCTATATATCCGTTACCTGTAAGTACCTTCCAAGTGCATCCTATCATTAAATGCTGTCATCGCGAAAATAAAGAATAAAAAAAAATTATATCCACAAGGTATCACAGAACAGGAGGAGCACACGGGCTCCAAAAAGCATAACTGTGGCACAGCAATAATGTGCACTTCCATATATTTAGAATGGGTAAAGCCAACATGTACCTCATCAGCTGTTGTATAATGTAGATTTCCCAGAATGCTTTGCAGACACAGCAATGAGTACACACTACACAGGGCATTTTTTTCAATGCCAGGCTACCTGTAAATAGATCTGTTGATGTTAATGCCGTGCTAGATACAATTTCCATTGACTGCTTTTATGAAAAGATTAACTTTGTGATTTTAAAAAATGATGGTTGTATTATGGGGATTTGCTTTGATAAATATTCTTAATAGCTTATCTTTTATTTCTCTCAGAGAGTTCAGTATCTGGGGACGGGGTTTGTGTATGGAACATTAATTTGATATCCATGACGAAGACTACAGGCTTACATTACAATGTCTTAATTGGTTTGTTTGCTGCTGCAATTTATAGTCCTGGTCGTCTCCTTAAGGTCACACTGTGCCGGCAGAGTCTGTCCTACTCATATCCCTTAGTGTGCTTCCAGCTGCGACAAATCTTTGTGTTGGATCTTTGCTTGACTATTAGCAGGTGTTTGTGCATTTCACATCTTGTGTTTTACCTAAACACTTTTGACTAAATGAAACCAATTATGTATATATTGGCACTATATAAATGCAGCTGATATTAGGCAGATATTGGTGGTTTGCTGCGTACAGTGGACATTCAGAGGTGTGTAACTTATCTAATCTATCGGTACATAAGGCACAATCATAACACGAGGTTTACATGAAAATGCTCTGAAATGTGCACTGTGAAAATTTCTCTCATCCTGCAGCCCTTGTAATGTCACTCCAGTTAGACAGAGCAGGCCTTTGAAACCTGTTAAATCTTTGAAGTGCCTCACTTAATAATTAAATCACTCTCATGGTCGTAGCCTTGTATAGTATTTTATTCTAGTCTAGTAAAAGTACTGTCTTTTAATTTGATCTGCTCTGATGTTTTTTTTTTGTTTGTTTTTTTTCTACTGCTGGTGACTGATTTGAGTGGTTTGGGGATCCTTTCGAGGTCTGCGGATTATTTGTTGCTGTCTAGAAGTTGTTCTAGCAGTTTGGTTGACACTTCTGAAAGTGCCGTTTTAATTGAGATTATTACTTGTAATTTGTATAAGAGTCCGTGGGGATCACTATATTTGCCTGAGCATTAATTAACTAACTAGGTCATTACACTAAATTGGACTCAGTTGGCCTAGATCTTCAGTTTGGGAAGACAAATGTTTGACTATGAGCAATGTCAGGCGTTCCTCATCTGTCATAGATTAAAATGTTTTGAGGGTTCTGTCCCTATTTTACCTGTGTGGATGACTACTCTGCCATTGAGTTGAACATGCAATTATATTATCACTGCTTCCTCTACTCCTTATTCTTTTCAATGGAGCCCATAAAGGAACAATCCAAGAACCATAACCACCATGTGCACTGTAGTGGTTATGGTTCCATGAGTGCCTTAACATCCCACCATAGTAAGATGTTAGAACGGTTTGAATCTGCTGGAGTTCTGGTCCCAGTCTCCACCGATGCTTAGTGGCTGTCCTGAGCCAAACCTTGGCTGAGAGTGTCAGCTGAAGATTAGCTCAGGGAAGAGAGCTTTCTGGCTCTCGGTGAGTAGTAGTAGAGGCCAGGAGCGGTGCCCTGCGGACCACAGGTAACAAGTCAAATCTGTTCTACTCCAACTATATATTTATTTTACATTTTTATTGCCAAGTGTACATCTTTTCATTGAAAGATCTTTGGGCTCTGTAAACCTTAATGGCGAATACATCAAAAACTCCTTCAATTTGAAGGGACCGTGTAAGCACCATAACTGCATAATATTGTTATGGATTCTGAAGTACCTTGGAGCTGTTCTGTCAATTGGCATTAAACAAGAGTCCTCTCTGTGCGGCTTGGACTAATGAGGAATGGGTGGTTGTGATTGTCTTGTGTGTCAGCTGAAATTGCTGGTATTAATTGGTATAGCTATGGGCACACCTTCAGTAGGAGCAGGGCTGTAGGAAGCCTGGGTTAAACTGCTTGAAAATGGTTTAAAGCTTCACTGTCACAATTTGGGGACTTTGCCGAATTCGCGACTGTGACATCGTTGCTTGGAGTTTGGTGGCCGAGTAGGGCAGGTAAAGGTGTGTTTACTTACCTGAACCTGTCCCTCGCAGACAGTCGTCTTGGTCTGGTGTGGTCTGCCTTGATGCTGACGTCACTGCTGTATTTTTGCGCATGCGTGAGTACAGCATTGAAATCTATAGGGTCTTTCATAGACACAGCAAATTCCTTGCAGCCATCACTGGTGATGTCTGAAGGGATTAACACTTAGACTCCACCTTGTGTAAAAGAAAGTCAGGCGGAGGAGAAATACAGCGACAAAGTAGTCTCTTGACTGGGTTGGAATTTCAGTGAAATTCCAACACTGTCATAATAAGTATATTATAAAGATTCTGCCGCTTTAACATTGAAGGGAGGGACAGTGCCAGGGGACTCTAGAAACTATAATTCATTCAGCGATAGTAAATAATTATTGTGCCTACAGTGACCCTTAAGTCGGGCTCACAGAGTTGTTCAGTACATGGTATATTTACCAACAGTGTGCACTCAAGATGCTTTCAGCTGACACTTGGGTTTTAGGTACCTAACTAGGTTGGTGAATCTGTCCTGTGCCAACCTGTTGCATTTGTTTAGACTGTTGTATCCCAGTTTTTAAAACAGGCTGATAATAATAAAAAAAAATCCTTATTTTCTGGTCATAACCTGTCCATTCCCTCAAAAACTCCAGGCTTCTCCATATACTGAACATCTGTATTTGTACTTGATTAAAACACTTTGAGACTTGTATGACGACTAAATTAGTAGAAGGCTCACTGTTCAATGTAATATATAACCATTTCTTTTTTTTTTTTTTTTTCTTGGCAGATCTGCACCCTGCTTTTCTCATTCCTCTATCTCCTCTCGTATATGGTCATCACAAAGTTCAAAAAGCATGCTGACTTTACAACAGGTAAGTGCTACACAAATGTTGTAACAGTTTTTATTTCCTTTTTCATTTATATTTTTTGTGTATGTGTTTTGTGCATCCATACAATCATAAATAGCAAGGTAAGTATGTTCTCCCAGCAGGAAGCAGAGGATTAATGTGTTAATATCAGCCGCTAGGTAGGCTTGGCAAGTCCAAGTAAGGTAACTCTATTGATCCTGCAATATTGGTGGATAGGTTAAGGGCCATGAAGATAGTCAGGCCCCGCCCCCTTATTATTTACATTTCTATATGCAGATTTATAAATGCACAGTAGTTTCCCTTCACTTCATGTAACTCTCCTTTTTGTGATGGCTCTTCAAACTGCTCCAAGCCCAGGTCATAGCACTTGGTATAGTGATCAGTTGTGCAAGTTAATGGAAGTACCCACAGATGATTTAAGTTTGTATCGTCACAGTAGTTCTCTAATTTAGCAGTTTACCAAACTGCCAAAAAACACATTGAGGGTCGTGTATTAAAGTGGTCTGAAGTATTTAGAATTAGGCAATCAGCCTTGGATGCAGTGGAACCAGCAGACACATGACATTACTCACTACTCCCCTTATATTGTTGTGCCACTTTTCAAAGCACATCACTTTTTATACATGGCCTTCATTTTGTTAATGCAGGTCAGGACAATCAGGCATGTGCTGGGGCATCTTAACCACTGCCCGATTTTAAGGCCCATAATGTCTTTATCTAACTCTGCTGCCAGAGACCAAAGCTCACATCCTTATCACTTCTCACTTTGTGCCATACTGAGACACAGAATTACAGACATATCAGCCACACAAATAGAGACCACATTGTTTTCAGGGCAGTGTGTCCATCCTCTGCCAGCTGCTCAAGAATTTAGCTGTTCAGTCATTCAGTAGTTTATGTATAAAAAATAGGGGTTGTCCTGTCAGGGAAGAAGTGGCGCAACATTGTGCAAAACTGTTTACCCAAATTATAGTGAAAGTATGTGCCACGTGGCCACTCACAATTTGAAAAAGATAAAAGAGCCTTCAGTATAATGGATGTAGATGTAGATCTGTTAACAGCCTTGAGCTTTATATATCTCCAAATAAGGTGAGATAAGGTGCAATCCAATTAAAAGGCAGCCAAATAAAGTGCACAATGCCGATTTATTGACTTACATCAAAGTTAGTATTAGCAGATGTAGTCTGTCACCATAAGATCAAAAGGTTGGTCCGACGTGTTTTGTCCCACCCAGGGACTTCCTCATGGACAATTCAGTGCTATTCAGACAAATTACGAAGTGCATATAAACTATTCTCCCTTTCCCAGCTACTAGCTTTCTTCCGATCGGTGCTTTAATCTTCTCAGCTGTTTGCAGTGAAGTCCAATGTACTTTTTGGTTTCGCCTTTTCTGATGAATCTATTGAGGAAATAGTCAGGGTTTTCTACACCTTAAGGGAGGTTTATTCATGAAATAATATACTAATTGCACTTTGATCATTAAAAGCACTTGTATATAATTGTGAAAGTTACTTTTTTGCAATATTTCTAATTCAGTAGTTTATAACAAGAAACAAGATTACATTTTGTGCCTCTTGCGGATAAGGTGTGGAATGTTCTGTGACTTTAACTTTACATTAAAAGATCTTTGTACCTGTAAAATAATTCCCCAGATTGCCAGTCAGAAGGAAAAGGTGGTCCAGACACTCCATCAATTCAAGTAGCTTTATTGGACATGAACAGACCTTGCAACATTTCAGCCCACAATGGGGCCTTTGTCAAGTGTGTGGCAATCACCACTCTGTCAGTAGAATGCAATAGAAGCACTCTCTCTACTGCTCACTTTGAACATTTGTTCAGAGTGAGCAGTAAACCCTCCTGACTGTCTGACTGGTTAACTAGGTTTGGGAATTGTTTCAGTGTGACACTGGTCTGTATAGTGATACAAATAGTGTCACAGCACCAAAGTTTGCTTCTTTTTACCTAGGTCCTGCCAGGCCTTGTCTCTGCACTTGATGCAGGATTACAACGTCTGGCTTCTGCATAGCTGCAGAAGCCGGATGCCAATCCTGCCACTCATTCATTGGCTGAAAGTGTCAGCTGACCACTCTCAGCCAATGAATAAGCATCTGTGAATAGTAGTATACATAGAATCATAGAATGTGACGGCAGATAAGAACCATTCGGCCCATCTAGTCTGCCCAGTTTTCTAAATACTTTCATTAGTCCCTGGCCTTATCTTATAGTTAGGATAGCCTTATGCCTATCCCACGCATGCTTAAACTCCTTTACTGTGTTAACCTCTACCACTTCAGCTGGAAGGCTATTCCATGCATCCACTACCCTCTCAGTAAAGTAATACTTCCTGATATTATTTTTAAACCTTTGTCCCTCTAATTTAAGACTGTCCTCTTGTGGTAGTTTTTCTTCTTTTAAATATAAATAGAATTGGCATCAGCCAGCACGGAATTCTTGTTCCAGAGGTTAATGATACTCTAATGACGCTGCCGGAGGTGGAGTTATACATAGAGTAGGAGAGGGGTTAAACTCTGTACGTGCAGCAGTTAACAGCTAAGCTTTTAATGAAGAGATAATCATGGTATATTGTATATTATGAAGGTAATGCACAGACCAATCAAATTACCATTGAATGTGTCAACACATGCAGTGTCTGCCTGGAAGATATCACATTCTTGGGATTTATTGCTGTGCACATAACTGTAGGACTGTCTGACATGGATATTCAATATGAACTTTAAATCTCCCATGTCATATATACATATATATATATATATATATATATATATATATATATATATATATATATATATATATATATATAATTTTTTTTTTAAAGGGGCATGCCAGTCCCCTTTTTACAAAAGAACAGATTTTAAAAGGGAACCCTACCACTAACCCCCCCCCCCCCCGTAATGCAAACCCTACATCAACACTAACCCTAATGCATAGGGATTCCCTTTGCTGATGTAACTGCGGCAACATTTCCCCTGCTTACACAGTATCAAGTGTGTTTTTGTGTGATTGCGGTAACAGTGGAAGATGCATCTCATCTTGCAGATTCATTCACTCAGCAAAAATAAACAATGAAGATCCTGGTCACTTTAGTTTGCACAGACCCTCACTCCTCCCCGAGCCAACACTGTGTGTCCCTGCTGATCACATAGTAATTGGTGCTGAGCAGCATGCACACCCAACTGCTGGTCACTTTTATCGTGGAAGCCAATACGATCTGGGTCTACCACTCTTGGAAGGAATCTTTGAGTCCTCTGGATTCTGAGAGAATATTTGTGGTTGAACATGGGTTCTCAGCTACAGTGATTTTAAATAGTTACAGATGGATACCTGGTTCTCCTGGAATGAAGAGGATAACCCATGCCTTTTTTTGAGAATGTAAAGGTCAGTATTTCTAGGAAGGCACGGAACATTAAAGCGTTAAAGAAGTCTGTGCTGCTGCATTCACATCATTTCCTGTTTCCTGAGCATGTGTTCTACTCTCGATTGTAAAATTCATAACAGGAAACAAACTTCACTCCGCGTGTGACAAACTAGCACATACTAACTTTCTGTAAAATGTATAAAAACACTTGTGTAAAATCTAGCTCAGTTCTTTCAAATCTTTTTTACATTTAGGCATCCAATCTGCTTTAATTATCTAATTTCTATTTCAGCTTGTGCTATGCTCTGTTGAGAGTTATCAGTAGTGCAATGATCAGCAGGTTATGCACAGTACCACTTCAGTACTTTAAACCGTAGTTATTTGGTAGCAGGAGACACTGTGTATTTCTATTTTCTCTTGGCCCGATTAGTGCACTCATTGCAACATTAATAGTTTTCCACACTGTCAAAGACTGACGTTTAGTTTGTTTTTTGTCTCTCAAACAGTTGATGTTGAAGATGCAGCTGTCAACAGGATTGCGTAAGTCTGTTGTAATTTTTTTTTGTGTGTATATTGATGGCCTTTATTTTAGTCTATACTGTAAGCTTTATCTGTGTCTGTGTACAGCTCCTGGCGTTTGGCAGCCTCATATTTAATAAACACAGGATTTCAAGTGAAGTCTGTGCCCTGCGCTGGTTCACTGAAAACCGTTTAATGAAACCTATACTAAATTATTCACAGGAATTGTATGCTTCTTGGATATCTATAGACTTTCAATAGATGCATTAATAAGTAAATAAACCTGTTGGTACATTTAATGGAGTGGGTGGGGTTTCAAGTGACCACCCATCCATTTTCCTTGCTCCGTGGAATCCACTTTGACTTTTCAAGTCTTTAGAATTTACTAGAATTCAGTGTTAAAGAAACACTGTTATCAGTTATTATAATTTTTTATTATATAATTTTTTTTTTACATATATTTAATCTTTGTTGACAAATTTGTTTCAATATGCCATGATTGTTATTAAAAACAAATAAAAAGGATGACTGTGTTTCTATAGGTAAAAAATAGACCCCTGATTTGCACATAAATGATTGACATCTTAATTGCAAAAGGACTGGGATTCATATTACTCTACAAAAATTAGCCTTTTAAAAGCTGCTAAAACACATGTGGACTTTCAATCTCAGCAAGTATGTTTAAAAGTTTGAAAGATAATTATCAACTCCATCAGAGCAGGTTTAATTATAAACTGACTTCAGAGGGCCCAGAACCATAAATTAGCCTGGCCCTGTTAACCATGCTTATGTGAAGAATAAAGGGGTATGCCCAAACTAGTAAACTGCCTTTAATCTTTCTCTTAATGCCATGAAAACTTTATTATTGGAAGCACTATTTCAAATCTATAACCAAACTTAATAATAGAAATGTGTTTTAAAGTCCCCTGAAGAAAAACCCTTCTCCCATCCTCTGTGATGACTTTTTAACACGTCCTTGAGCATGTGACAGGACAGACGTAATAAAATGGAAGTTATCATGAAGAGGGGGGGTTACTGTTCTATTCAAGAATTACCCCTACATTGTTCCATGAATGCCCCTTAATTGCTGTCAGCAATCTCTAACTTTGCTATAGTATTTGCAGGTTCCTCGTCACTAATTTATGCTGTGGAACATAATAGCTGAGTCTTTTTGACTACCTACTTAGCCAGAGGTTATTTATAATCTGCTGTGATTGTTTTCTTCCTATTTTGTGTAATTGTTGTAGACAAGAATTCATTTAAATATTTACGATCCTAAAATGGTGTGGGAGTTAAAGGGACACTAGTCACCAGAACAACTATAGCTTAATGTAGTTGTTCTGGTGAGTATACTCGTTGCCTTCAGACATTTTAATTAAAAAAAAATTGCCTTTTCAAAGAAAAGGCAGTGTTTACATTGCCCCTAGGGACACCTCCAAGTTGCCACTCCTCAGATGACCACTGAAGACGCTTCCTGGGGCAGTGCTGCACAGTAGGTAGCACTGCTGTTCAGCGTCTCCACGCACTGCATGGGGACGCTAAATGTTTCTCATAGAGATGCATTGATTCAGTGCATCTCTATAAGGAGGTGCTGATTGACCAAAACGGCGTTTGGTCCCACCCTTTGCCGATCTTAGCCAATCTAATGCTTTCCCATGGGGATTAACTAAAAATTGGCAATTGTGATGCCACCAAGGGGGCTGAGCCAGTGCCGGTGGACCCGCGCGGTGCTGGAAATAAGGTGAGTTTTAATTGCTTTTAAGGGAGGGGGAAGGGGGGGGGGGGGATAGCATATAGGGTCAGGAATACATGTTTGTGTTCCTGACACTATAGTGTTCCTTTAATATAGTATATTTGTTTTTCTTTTTATTATGATTATTATAATAAAACAAAATTATTTTAAAAACTCATAAAATACAAGATTTCTTTAAATGTGGAAGCAGGAGATGATGCATGCGAAATATGTTAGCTGGTATTGTAATGCAACTACCATTATGCTTGGCTTTCTGCTGGACAATATAGTAGAACAGCTGTAGTTTGTTGGTCACTTAATGCAATGCATCTTCTTTTGTCTTCTTTTGCTGGTGTCTGGAGTGAATTAATGATTGTAGACATTGATATGGGGCATAGTGCAGTCTGTCCCCATTTGTCCCGTCTCTGTTTAAATACCATGTGTCTTGTCAGATCCTTCCCTTTTTTACTGGCCTTTGCTCTGCCACGCTGTCTTAAGGTGGAAACCTGAGCACAGCGTTCAGTCTTAGACTTTCAACTGTTGCGTATTTTCGCCTCCCTTTGACCTCTAGAAACTGCTTACTCTGTAACCCTGCAGCTGCCAGATGCTTGGCAAATAGACTGAACTGTTCTGCCTGCTGCTCTAATTTCTTCATGTGCTTCTGTAGGTGTTTAAAATCCTAATCACACTGGTCATACTAAATTAAGTTCCTTTAGATGTTTTCCTGGGAGTTAGATTATTAGCAGGCTAGTTATGGGGGAGGGGGAAGGGGTGTGTGAAGTGAATTGCTTCCATGTCACCACGGTCCTAGGGACCCTACGGTTATGCAGGAGCATTGTTTAGTTATGTTCATTTGCTTATTTAAAGGTGCTCTTGTTGAAGGAAATAGGAGAGAGCGGGGGCTAAAATAAAAATTATAATCCACCAGTATCCGGGACATTAAAGGGACACTGTACAAACTGTAACTGCTTCATCTCATTGAAGTGGTTACAGTGTCTGGAATCTACTGGCGCCATCCTTCCATTAAGTGTTAAACCGCTTTTAATGTTTTAATGTTCACAGCAACTCCTTCCCCTAGTGCTGCTCTGGCTAATGAGGAAGCATTAGTCAGCAAATCACAGGTAACCACTGCTGCATAGGCCAAGTGTGTCAGCTGACCACTTTCAGCCTATTACAGGGCTGTTTCAGGTATTATTGGCTATGGCTAGAAGGAAGTGTGTAATCTCTGCCTTAGCAGCAGTGGGAACAGGGCTGGGGGAGGCCTGGGACCCTCTTTTAGTATTAAACTATTTTAAATAGTTTAACACTAAATGGAGGAACAATGCTAGGAGACTCCATGTAACCAACAGGTTGCTCATTTCAATTCATTGAGGTAAATGGTTATTGTGCTATTAGTATCCCTTTTTAATGTATATTCAAATTTTGAAATACATTGTGCCTAAAGTACGGAACCACCCAAACACCTGTAAGAAATTTCAATGTTTGGATTAATCTCATAATTACTAGACTGCTTAATGTAGAGTTTCTGGTGTCTATAGTATGTCCTGTCTTGGCCCTGTAAACGCTTCCTTTATTGCATCTCTAGAAGGAGATGCTGATTGGGGTGTACACAATAGCCTCCCAATACTTTCCTATAGGGGAACACATTGATTTGGTCGAGATCATCAAGATCTCAGCCATGGAGACGGGGCTAGTCACGGTGAGACCAGCCCGGCAAGGGAGAAAATGTAACTAAAATAACATCTTAACTGCTAGTTTAAAAGGATTCTATAGTGCCAGGAAAACCAAACCGTTTTCCTGGCACTCTAGGCTCCTGCAGTACCCAACTCCCTTGTGTCCCCCGCCTGCGGTGTTAAAGGGTTTAAAATCCCTTCCGTCACTTACCTGAATCTAGCACTGATGTCTCTTGTCGCTGGGTCAGGCTCCGCCCACACTACTCCCCCGCCGGCAGGTCAGACCTAAAGCACATGCGTCGCAATGGCTGCGCTCGCATTAGGATTTCCCCATAGGGAAGCATTATTCAATGCTTTCCTATGGGAAAAAATCTGACACTAGAGGTCCTCATGCAGAGCGAGTTTGTTTCGATTCTGGAAGTCCCTCTAGTAGACAGCCAGTAGAGGAGGAGTTAACCCTCAGACGTAATTATTGCAGTTTATCAGAAACTGCAATAATTACAATAATTACGACTGTACGGTTAAGGGACATGGGACATTGCAACCAGACCACTTCAATGAGCTTAAGTGGTCTGGGTGCCTACAGTATCCCTTTAACACTATAGTATTATGAATACATATTTGTGTTCCTTTAAGTAATAGACCACAGGATGTATCTATACCAGATTCATTTAAAACGCCACCCTTTAAAAAGGCATGCTTTCTTAAATGTTCCAGGCAAATAAGGCAGCACATTGATTATACCGTGGTTCAACGACATTGAGCTGAAGATGCATTTTTTAAAAGGATGCTACCAAGGCAAGTTAGGTGTTGTGTGGTTAAGTTAGCTTCATTTTTGTCTGGTAGTTTTATGGGTCTTTGGATTAGGGGTTGTTTAGGTTTAATAAGGGACTCAGAATTACAGAGGTCAGGGAATACCTGTCTTCAGTGTTCTATGAATTGCAACTGCCATAGTACTTATAGTCCACAGCACTCTATGAACAATGTCATGATGGAGGATATATAACCGATAAAATAGTTAATTAACTTAAGATCAGGGCTGTACACAACATACTGCAAATCCACTGCTCTACAGTCTAACATATTATATAGGCCAGGTTGGCCTAAGTTGATGTATACATTTATCGATCTTAACAGCTCCACCTTATGTATGTTTAACATATTACCTATGTAACCTGCAGTCACTCCTCACTTAACATGTTACGCTTTGTTTGCATTTATCTTTATGCTGACTATCAGGCATCAAGCTGCTGCACTGTACACAAAGCACATGTAAAGCAGTGGTTGACAGATGGTTGCAAAGTGCATCTTGAAAGCAAAAGTAGATTGATAGATTTGGACGTAAAATGCCAAAGGGAAAAAGGAGCTGTTGTTCCATAACCCTTTGTTTGTTAATCTCTGACCTATGCTTTACAATCTCAAGTTTTATTTTTCTTTGGAAGGCGGGACATCACCTAATTTAAATATTTTTATTTTTTTTATAAATGTCTTCCCTTTACTGTCAATACAGGGCTTTCATAGAGACATAGCTGATTAAGTTTATTGAAGATAAAATGGCTCACGTCCACATTTTGGAGCCATCAACTCCTTTAAAATGTCCCACTAGATGTGTCGGTCCCAGTGGGAAATTGACTGTGCCATAGCACTAGATGATGAAGTTTTGCTGAAAGCCCTGACTACCCTTTTAAAATGGACAAAATGCTATTCCCACATAGAGGCCCACAGAAAACTTCTTTACAGGTGGTACATGACTCCCCACAAATTGCATAAGATATTTCCGGCGACCTCCCCCACCTGCTGGAAATGTGCCTCAAAGACTAGTACTTTCCTTCATGTTTGGTGGTTGTGCACCGGCATTCCCCAATCTGTCATGATGTTTTCACTATTTTAACCTCACTGGGAGTGACAAACTTCCCCATGACAGCCTCCATGCCTACTTCTACGGTTTCCCCCTGATCTGGACCACGGGTATAGACAAATGACCGCATTGACCATATTAGCAGCTCGTAACCTTATAGCACTCAACTGGAAATCCTCGATCTGCCCCTCACCTTCCAAATCAAAGACAAAATCCAACAGTTTTACATCTATGAACGAATGTCACAAACAGATAGCAAGAAAGTCCAACTGCTCCAGACTGCTTGGGCGTCATGCGAAAAGCAATGCAAACAAAATTGACACCCCTTCATATATCGAACACCCAGCCACATTACCTAGTCTGAATGTGGACCTGGTATATGGGGACTGAGATCCCAACTATGACCTGTACACCCTGCAAGGCTTACCCCACTCACACACATACCTTCTGAAATTGGTGCACACCGAAGATGGTGCATTTGTTCCACCTTCTGTATTACTCCACACGTGTTCTGTACATTACTGTTCTCTTTACTTTACTTTGTTGTTTAAAAAAAAAAAAAAAGAAAAGTATACAATAATGCTTAGAACTTCATATCCGTACAATGTACACTGCTGTTACTGTACACATTGGTATTAAGTCCATGCCTTTGGCCCAATGCGGTCACCTGTTATGTCGCACATTATATACGTTGTCTGAATACACATACTGTTATATACCTGTAACTATGTCACGGATATTTAAAATGTTCAAACGCAAATAAAAAAATTCACCTGGGAAGTAAAATTGTAATTGTCCTTTATTTGTACTAAGGGTTTTCCCCATGCACAGCCAATACAAGTTCTCATAGTGGCATAGTTTTGAGAAGCGTTATTGCTCTAATTAAAGTTCAGACAGAGAGCAGTCTGGATTCGGTGCCAAAGGGGATATAGATATTCATTGTTTTGGAATCACTTTGCACACCCTTGGGTGCTGTGCAGTTATCTGGAGGGACTACTACCTAGTACAGGGATAGGCAACCTTCGGCTCTGCAGATGTTTTGGACTACACCTCCCATGATGCTTTGCCAGCAGTATGTGTGTAAGAGCATTATGGGGGATGTAGTCCACAACATCTGGAGAGCCGAAGGTTGCCTATCCCTGACCTAGTAGAACTAGTTTTTCTCACTAGTGAATACTAATAGGCTTTGAATAAAGATTGATGTTTGCTTCAGGTACGCCTGCAATCTGTAGATTGTGCTGACGAAATCGACAGAAAATTGATAAAATAGCATACATGCTCGTGCTTCCTCAAAGGTGCTGCTTTATTTGTGTGAGCCGTTCTACTTGCAGCCATATACAGGGCCGCCGCGTCCATCATTTTGGAGTCAATTGGCAAATATGACATAGATTCCTGGCTGAGAAGCCAACAATATCTCCATCTTATAGACGGCATCTGTATTTAATCTCTTTTCATTAATATCTCCATTTTTAATCTTGGAAAGGGATGGATAATATTTATGGTGGTCCTTTTCTTGGTGATCTTCTTTATTTATTCCTGCTCAATGAGTGTGTGACTTCGTAACCTGCCTTTTCAATATTAAAACTGTCATACTTTAAAAGCATGTAAGCAACCTCATCAGTTTGAAGCCTTCTAGGTGATGCACTCTACTAGCTGTTATGTATGAATCCTCTTGCAGAGTTTGCCTTTTTTTTTTTAATTCTTTATACTGTACTTAGATTCTAACATTTATGCCACATTGATGTATAATTTTATTTGAGGCCAAAATGTCAGATACACTTTTTATGTTTTTTGATCATGACTTTTGTAATGTGGATGCTTGCCATTTCCTGTGTAGTCAGTCGGAGCTGTCTGGCATCCTGTTTGAGTTATGATGAGGTGACACTTTGTGGTCAACCATGGTATTGCAGGGCGAAGTTTTTCTCGTTTGAATATCATTAAAGAATGGATTGTAACAATGACATATATTCAAAAAATAATGGTCCTTTAAAGTGTTACTATAGGCACCCATCTCACTTCACTTCATTGACCGTGTCCCCGTCCCTCTTAGCCCTTCAATGTAAACATTGCAGGTTTAGAGAAACACTAGTGTTTACATTGCAGTGCTCAAGACTACTTTCAGTGGCTTCAGTGACAACAGGCTCTTCCGGGTCTTTCAAGAGTTTGACTCAATGAAACAACGCTGGACTACCTTATGCTTTTCATGAGGACGTCTGGCGGGTTTAGAATCCCCATTAGAAAAAAACGATTCAATGCTTTCCTATGTGGAAGATCATATTCCTGCTCTACAAATATATGTTGCGTTCACTTGTTTGCTCTCGCTCGCCAAACATACTTAACCTCCCTAATCTATATCATTCCACACAACCTCAAAAAATCTTTTAACCCCTTAAGGACACGTGACATGTCATGATTCCCTTTTATTCCAGAAGTTTGGTCCTTAAGGGGTTAAACTATATCACTAATGCACGCACGTGTCCTCCACCATCTAGTAATATCATTGCTCTCAATTTTGCATCCTACTTCACAGAAAAGATTGACACCATCCGAAGAGAAATCTCCTTGCTCGCTTCTCCCCTATATGGTCTACCCCATTGCCCGGTGTCCTTCTCTACACTTAGCATTTTATCTTCGGCTTCTGAAGAGAAGCTATCGATAATGAATGCCTCTGCCAGACTTCTCTGCCTTTGTCCTGCAACTCTCAAACCTCACCCTCCATCAATCTCTGCACTGACTTCCTTTTTCATTTAGGATTTGATTTAAAGTTATCTTCATAACCTACAAAGCTTTCCATAACTCCCGCTGCTTATATCTTCTCCGTTATTAGCAGACATGTTTCAGCCCGGCCTCTTCGCTCCACCAAATACCTGTCCCATTCTTATACCCGCTCCCCTGACTCACACTTGCAGGACTAATCCAGGGCTGCCCCTTCCTTATGGAATGCCTTCTCCACACCACATTAGACTGTCCCAATCTCTGCAGTCCTTTAAAAAAAAAAAAAAAAATCCTTAAAACAATTCTTTAGAGAAGCCCATCAGCTCTCTCCTTAACTCTTCATCTCTGCTGTCTCCCATCTGTTGTTCTCTGCCCTCCCAAATGCCCCTCCCATCCTTTTATGTGTATCCAGGTCATTTGATTTCCTCATTTTCCTGTGTGTACATGTCTTCCATCCTTTTAGATTGTAGGCTTGTTCGGGGCCCTTTTCACCTACTTTTCCCGTGCTGCACAATATGCTGGTGCTATATAAATAATTATAATTTATTACATTTGTATTTGTGCAGTTTAAAAAATAAAATGTAGAAATTTGCACGTCATTATCCTGCTCCTGGGTGCCTCCATCTTATTTCCCGGTCAATCATTGTTAAATAATCTGTCCTTTGCATCTGACAGTCAGCATAGATAAAGATTGAAGAGAAGAGGAGAAATTAAGCAGTGTTTCTCTTTCTCCATTGCCCTATTGTGTAGTAACGACCATAGAATTGACAGTTCTCCTTTAAAGGGAACTTGTCAGGCCTAACCCTACTTTTTGCTCAAATTTCATCTTGAACATTGTGCAAGCATTTTGCTGGCAAATTATATAGATTGGGAGAAAAACGTATTTAAAAATAGATTTTTCTCCCACTTGTCAATCAGTTCTTCGGCATAGACTCTATGCTGAGGAATTGATAAAGGAGAAAAGAGTCCTCCCACAGGCGATTCTTCTGCCCTCTAACCATAGCAACCACAGCCCATGCACTGCGGTTGCTATGGAAACTTCTCAGCTAGTGCTGCTAGGAGTGACTGGCATCACTCCATTCAGATACGGCCAGTAAAGCTAGTGTGGTGTCGATGGTTTGCCATCATTGGGCAAATATTTTCAAGCAGGCAAAATAAGTAGAGAATGACAGCCCATGTCCTTATTCTTTAAGAGAGACAGATGAACACTTTCGTAAGTGCTACAACTTCTACAGCGCTGCCTGCGAGTGAAGAAGCTGGTCATATCCATTGCCAGCTGCACTGTGTTTTGATGAACTTTTTTTTTTTTTTGTACTGCTCTCCCATGGAACAGAGTTCCCGACTAAGTCTTGTTTGATTGCGTCTAGTTATACCCCTGCAAAGACTTTTCTGTATAGGCCATGTTTCAAGCAGAAACGCTGCACACACAGATTGCTTGCACCATGACTTCTTCTAAAAGCAGAAGTTGTCATTGTGGTTGGAGTAAGCCTTTAAAGGGTGCTTTCAATCAAACAATTTGGCATCTTGTATATGACCTAAACGTGAACCGCACCTAACACGAGTATAATTATGGAAAGCTTTTTTATTAATGACTCATTCCAGTTCACTTTTCTAGTTTAGCTGGTATAGGTCACACCAGTCATGATACACTGATTTTATTAAAAGGTCACGAAAATGTAGCTTGCCTAAAGTGATACAAAAAAAAATAAGATGGGCATGTCTCATGTTCCACATATGGCTCAGATTGATTTGGTCATCCGCAAGATATGTGCAAGGGCACCATCTTACAATGTGTTAAACCACATATTGTGTGTATGGTATCAATGGTGCTTAATAAAACTGTCAGGATTTGACATACCACAGGGGCCAAGACTTCTAGAAAGACTTCTTTTGGCAACCGGCTTTTTTTAAAGTGGCACTGTCAACCTTTCTCCAATTGATTCTCTCTCCCCTTCTCCCCCTGTCCCCCTCTCTCCCTCCCTCCTTCATTTCCTCCCTATCTGATCTAGTTTTCTTTAAAACATAAGACAAAGTTGGGACTACTTTGTCTTATGTATTTTTCCTACACAGCAATGTTTCCACAATACTCACCCTGTGCTCCGTGACCTCACGATGCCTACCTTAACTGTTCCTGAACTTCCTGTCATTTAAACAGGATGAAATTCAGTAGTTTCTCTGGCATCCTAACAGAATGAGAACAGCTTGTTCATTCATGTTAGGACGACATTCGGTACTTCTAGTTCGGTTTGAAATTTCATTCAAATGAATGAAATTCCGAGCCGTGCTGCTGCTTATTAGATGGCTCACTAATTCCCATGGTATTAGGGAGCTATCTACCAAAAGGATGAAAGACCTAAATTGAACTTTCAGCCAACTTTACTAATACTAAGTAAAGATTACTTTGTATTAGTATTTAATCTGCCTCCCCCCCCCCCCTCGCTATGCCGCAAGCTGGGGCTAATTAAACGAGGGACATAGGGTTCCCCATGAGCGGAGGGTGGGGGGGCCTAAAAAACAAAAAATACCTCCCTTCCCAGGTGCCTAGGGGTCCCCAAGCCCCTAGTCACACCCCACCCAAAAAATAATTAAACTAAAAGCCCCCTACCTACCCCCTCACCTGAAAAATAGTGAGGGGGGACACACACACACACACAATAAAACTAAATACCATTAAGTCCGTCGAACTAAAATAAAAGAACAGAGTGCGTAAAAAAAATGCAGACTGAGCTCCGCAGGGTGGGAAAGGCTTATAAAGCCTTAACACATCGTGAAATTTGACTCAGAGACCTATGATTGGTTGGTTTAAGCCAACATATAAGAGTTCTCTGATTACCTGTAAGGCTCAGAATTTACCAATCCGGTACGGCTCACTATTTACCTAGCCACCTGGGGCTTCATTTAGCCCCCACGTGTTGCCCATGGGTGGGGGGGAAACAATAGGTATTCCCCTCACCCCCCTCATCCCCCCCATTGTATTTTATGGCCCCCACCTGCCGCTCATGGGTGGTGGCCAGGGGGGGGGGATCCTTATGTCCCTTATTTAGTTGAATAGCCCCCACTTGCGGGGCACAGGTTGGGGCTTGGGGCGGACACAATTTCCCTCCCCTGCTAGTTAATAGATGCCCACCATGGGTTATTAGAAGGGGGAGAGGGGGCGGGGGCTTTTTTAAAATAATTGTTACAACCGTGAACTTTCACTGTTTAGTAGACATGCCCTTACTCGTGGCATAGCGAGCAGGAGCATTCGGAAGATCTCAATTTCCCTTATATTAATGATATATTGACCCCCAAAGAGTGAGGGAGGACATTGGGGGGGCTTAGGAAGTGGCGTGGAGCACTGCTCCCTGCTGCTTCTATTTTGACATATTACAAGGAGGGAGCTGTGCGCCGGTAGTTCCCTCCTTGTAATAAACTAAGCAAACGAACATTGACATTCGTTGTTTGTTCATCTGAAATTTCTATTCATTCATCTTTCTGACAAATAAATGAATATACGAAATTCCTGTCCGAAATTCAGACAATAGCGTATGCCCAAGTGTTTAACTGTGCATGCATAGGAATTTCATAGCGCTATCTAGTGTGGGCAGATGACGTGTTCCACAGGGCCTTCATCTGCCCACACAAAGATGGTGGAGCCAAGAACCTAGGTCTGGGCATAAAATAAAGATGAAAAAATTGGTAATATGGGGGGATTAGGGGTATTTGGAGGTATCTAGGGGGGGGGGGGCAATTAGATGTAGTGGAGTCGGGAGGGGGGGTTAAAAAATTTGGCCATGACAGTGCCGCTTTAATACACCTAGTATCCTAAGGGAATTGAGAGAAAATCAGGTTGGATCCTCCAACTCTACTAGCTTGTCTTAATTTACAGAAAACATTGCAGTTTAGAATTATCACATTGTATAATTAAGCAATAAAATTGTATACTTGAAGCATCATGCATGGCAGTGCAACATTGTTATGATATTGAGGTAAAGCAGCTACACAGTAGCAGATGTAGAAATTGAGCTGCTAACTTGTCATATTGAGCCAAAGATAAATACATTGGGTTTTATACAAAACTGTATTAAAAATTAAATCCGCAGACACTCAAAATGGAATATTGTAATGGACGCAACCGTAGATAAACAGCTGGGAGGATGCTGTTGCTAGTGACTTAACTAGTGTTAGACGATGACCTATTCTGACTTTAAAACCTCTTCTTAAACTACTTCTCATGGTTTACTTGGCCAAAGCAACTTGTTTTATGAAATTCCCTCTTGTTTTGCCTGTGTTTGTAGGTTCATGCAAAGTCCTTCATCAGGATGTCTGTTCAGACCCATATGCAATAATAATAATTAATAATACTTTTTACATTATTTAATATTTGCAGTTCAGAAGTTACTGCTGACAGGTCTCCACGTGACATTACTATTTGTGTTTAATAGGCATGTTTGCTTTGTTCTAGACTCTGGATGTGCACTTTCACTCTTGCTGTGTCCGTGGGTGCTGTGCTACTCCTGCCATTCTCCATCATCAGTAATGAAATTCTACTCTCCATGCCGCACAATTACTACATCCAGTGGCTGAATGGCTCCCTCATACATGGTAAATACCTATGAAACAGCTTCTATTTATCTGTCAGTAAAATCTGCACCAGTGTGCGTGTGCTTGGAAACATTGGGTTACTCTTAAAAATCAAAGCCACTAATCTGAGCCTTCTGTTTTTTTAATTTATTCACTTTTGCCTTTTTTGCACTGCCAGATGCAGACCTTGTACTGACACTTGAATATATTAATACACTGATATTGATATAAAATGATTCCAAAATTGTATGTCCGCTCAATGTCTAACCTCTTAATGTCCATGTGGCAGATTCCCTCTTGCCACTTCTAAAACAAGCAGAAATATCTGAATAATAGGTTCATTTTATATTTTTTTTTTTTTTTACCAATGTTCGGTTTACTTTATACTGTTCTGATTAATTCCCCTGATTTTGTCCCGAATATCCAAGCACTCTGCATATTGATGTAATGTGGAGCAAGGTATTGCCACAAACCAGAGGACTGGTGTTTGGAAGTAAATTGCAAGGCGGATTATTGTTTCTTCTAATATATCAATAAATGGGTCATTAAGGCAATAAGCGTTTCCATTATTGGCTATGTTAGAAGAGGTTTCTAAACAATGCAGTGCAGTAAATCTGTAAGGCTTAAGGGGAGGTTGGTTAACTTTAAACAGCAGGCGTAAACTCCGATGTTGTAAATACATGTTTGTATTTTGGATTCAATAGTTTTTGTATTTTTACTTTTTATAAGAATGCTGCTTGCATCTGGTAGATGTCTGTGTATGTAATTCTTTATTGCTGATCTCATTTAGGTCTGTGGAATCTGGTGTTCCTCTTCTCCAACCTATCTCTTGTCTTCTTGATGCCATTCGCCTATCTTTTCACAGAAGCTGAAGGATTTGCTGGATCTAAAAAGGTACAAAGCTATTAAAGTGTCTGCTTGAATTTACACTGTTCGAAACCCATCAGAATATATTTCTGCAGTAAGATTTATGTTCATTTCTTTACATGCCAAATTATTTATTGTGGACTCTCATCCAGTCCTTTGTTTCTCCCTCTCTGGGAATAATTTAAAATATTTCATTAGTTTTTACACCACTAAATCTTTCATAGTGCTCCTTTAGTGAAGTCAGGAGAGCAATAGTGCGTTTTTCAGGAACTTTCAGTAAATTCTTACCAATTTGAAAAAAGCTTAAGGAACAGAAGTGTAAGGAGAAAGTAGATCAAATAGTTTGTAGGAAAACTGCACAGTGTGTCAGCTCTATAAACTACAGAACTTTCATAAACCACAGTTCCTTAAGGTATCAGATAAAAATAAAATCCCAGAATTGTCTCTAGAAGTAGAAGCAAGGGACGGAGTTATATAAAGGGTGTTTGTTGGCACAACTTCTCACTTTTTAAATATAATGAACTGTTAAAATGTAGTGTGTACCTGTCATGCATAATATTCTTCTACTCTTGAGGCAGTCAGGCCATGCGGAACTTGCTGCTCCCTCAGACTTAATACTGCGATCTCAACAAATGTTCTAGCGGCTTATATTCAGGCACTGCAGTCAGCTGTCGGGGTGACTTAACGGGCAGAGTAGGTATGTGAGGTCCTTATATGTGCCTGTAAGCAGGTGCTTACTCTGCCTTATTAGAATTAAAGTAGGTCCCTAAATGCAAGTCCTCGAATGGTTCAGGTTATATTGAATATCTGATTAACTAGTTATTTTAGTAACTTTTTATACATTCCTTCTTTGCAGGGAGTCATGTCCAGGGTCTATGAGACCTCCGTGGTTTTACTGCTTCTTACGCTTCTCGTCTTCGGCATTGTCTGGGTGGCATCTGCAATAATTGATGATGATTCGGCTGGACGTGAATCTCTTTATGGTATGAAATGTGAAATGGATCTTTGAATTTTTTGCATTGTATGTGTATTTAGAGTCCGGTTTATCTTCTATTGATATAGTATGAAAAAGGAAGAGGGGGGAAAAAAAAACACTTGTGTACATGATGATGCCAATAATGAGCTTTTTGGCGATTTAAGTGTCATGCCAGACTGGTGACCTGCATGCCAGGCTAACTGACAGCCTCTCTGGATGGCCCCCAGCACAGACCATGCAGAGAGTGCTGCTGAAGTGCTCTAGAGCCTGCAGCTCAGCTTGAGGGCTTCTACTGACGCGCTCCTGTGATGCTGACTGGGGCTGTTCCATGATGTCCCTGAAGTGGGACACCAGGGAAGTGCAGGATCTGAGTGAATTTGATAAGGGCCAGATAATGATTGCTAGACGACTGAGTCTGAGCATCTCCAAAACCTCAAGTTTTGTGGGGGTATTCCTGGTTTGCAGTGGTTAGTACCTACCAAAAGTGGTGAAAGGACAACTATTGAACTGGCGTCAAGGTCGTGGGTGCCCAGGATCATTGATGCATGTGGGAAGCAAAGCCTAGCCTGTCTGATCTGAAGAGCTACTATAGCTCAAATTGCTGAAAAACGTAATGCTGGCCATGATAGAACGGTGTCAGAACACACATTGCAGTTTGCTGCGTATGGTGCTTTGTAACTGCATCATAGTGTCCACCACCAAAAGAGATGGCACCAGGATGTACTATGGTTGATAGTCAGGCTGCAGATGTTTGTTTTTTTGTGTGTGTGTGTTTTTTTTTTTTTTTCTGGGCAATGTTCTGCTGGGAAACCTTGGATCCTGGCATTCATGTGGATGCTACTTTGACACATACCATCTACCTAGAGATTGTTGCAGACCACGTAAAGCCCTTTACGGCAGTGGCTTCTTTCAGCAAGATAATGCACCCTGCTACACTGAAAAAATTGCTCCGGAATGGTTTGAGAACCATGACAAAGGTGTTGCCGTGGCCTCCAAGTTCCTCTGATCTCAATCTGAGCACCTGTGGGATGTGCTGGAACAACAAATCTGTACCATGGAGGCCCCACCTCACAACTTGCAGGACTTAAAGGATCTCCTGCTAATGTCTTTGTGCCAGAAACCACAGGACACATGCAAAGGTCTTGTGGAGCCCATGCCTCGATGCATCAGAGCTGTTTTGGCAGCACAAGATGGGCCTACATCATATTAGACAGACGTTTTTTTTTTTATGTTGTGTCTGATCTGTGTGTATATATTAGCATGATTGACATATTCCTTAAATTGCATTACAAATTCTTACTTGTCTTTTTCAGATCTCTGGGAATACTACCTCCCATACCTCTATTCTGGCATATCACTCTTTGGAGTCCTGCTTCTGTTGTGTAAGTTTGTCTTCACTTAATGGTGCAGTTACTATTTACTGCCACCTGGGGTCAGAATTACTGGTAATCAACACTGTAAATGGTTAGCATTTAGTGCTAAACTCTTTAGTGTGTTTCCATAGATCTTAACATGCTGTAGGTTTTTAGTATAAATTATCTAGCCCGTTGTTATTTTCGATGTCCATTCTTGTATTTTTAATATGCTTTGACAAGTTACCAGCGATGCAGCCACAATTGTTCTATTTGCACTATTTATTATATAATTGTGTTCCTCATTCGCTTTGTGATACTTGACCATTTCCATGCTATTCACTCCACTACAGTGTGCACACCTTTCGGCTTGTCTCGGATGTTTTCAGTCACTGGAAAGCTTCTTGTTAAACCTCGGGTAAGAAATTTTCTTTCATTTTGCTAATAAAAACACTAAAGTTTGCTAAAACAAGAATACATCTTATGGCCGTGAGGAGTGATTCTAACAATCATTTGTACATGCAAATATTTCCAATCCAGCAGAGGTAATAGACTAATACGATGGCCTAATGTAATTAACAAGGACCATAAAGTATTAGACTTTTATTTTAAGATCAAAAATACATAAGCTACGTAATCATTCTATAAATATATAAGGGGAAATTTAGCAACTTGATCTGAAACGTATTTTATTTTTGGGAACTACATATGTTAAGCCCTTCACTACAGAGCACTTTTTGAATTAAAAAAATATTATTTATTATTTATAAAATATTTTACCAGGAAAGATGCATATAGATTTCCCCACTTTTTTAAGTATGTCCTGGGTCCACAAAACATTGGTACAATAAAATCCAAAACAATATTGATACACAAAATATACAAATTTAACATAGAACAGGTAGGAAATATATATTCAAACATGACAGGTGCATTCTGTTTTAAGGTATGTAGAGAGGGATCTCTTAAAGCGGCACTGTCATGCCGAACTTACCTTTCTGTAATCACTTCCTCTGTCAGGATCTGTTCTTCTTTTCTTCCGGTCTGATCTAGTTTTCTTTAAAACATAAAACAAAGTAGGGACTACTTTGTCTTATGGAGGTTTCCTACACCTGACCAGCGGAGGAGCAAAGTGGTTTCCTGTGGTCAGAGAAATTTTCCCACAAAACCTCCCTTATCTTGTGATGCTTCCTGTCAGTATTCCCGTACGTCCTGTCATTTAGACAGAACACAGTCTAAACTACCGAATTTCGTCCGAACAGAATGAGGACAGTTTCTCCATTCGTGTTAGGACGCAATTCGGGACTTTGTTCGTATTGGAATTCCATTCGAATGAATGAAACTCCAATCCTATTCGTGCTGTGGCTGAATCTTGCAGCCGCTTAGTAGATAACTCCCTAATTTTAACATTTTAGATAAAAAAAAAATAATAATCCTTCACCTGGCGAGGGCACGGCGCAGACTGAATCCAACCAATCAGATTGCTCGGAGTCATTTTACACAGCATTGGAAAATTCCAAAGAACTTTCCCACGCTGTGTAAAATGACTAGCACTCTGGTTGGATTCCAAGCCAACCAATCAGAGTGCTCTGAGTTAAATTGCAGGACGTGGGAAGGCTTTATAGGTCTTTCCCTGCCCTGCAGAGCTCAGCCTGCACCGTGCCCTTGCCGGGTTAAGATGGATACATTTTTAGCGTCAGGTTTTTGTTTTTTCCAGCTGATTTTTTTTATTTTATTGCTCTGTTTTTTTTGATAAGTTCGGCTATTATTGGGTTTTTTTTTTTTGCCCCCCCCACCCCCTCATTATTTTTAAGGGGAGGGGGATAGGTAGGGATTTATTTAATTTTAATTTTAATTTTTAAATTTTTTTTTTAATTTTTTATTGGGTGGGGGGGGGTGTGTGACTAGGGGCTTGAGCCCATACAGCACATATTTCTAAAATAATGCTATAGCAATCTTTATCAATCTGTAATGTAATACTGACCATGAAATGGTAGTCAACTCACTCCTCCCTCCTCCCTGACTGTCAGAATTATCTCACATAGTGAAACTCTGTACTATTTGAAAGCAGGGGGAGTGATCTTACATTTTCAGCAACTTTACATTCATTATGTCAGTGACTAGTGGCTTCTGGCAGATAAATTTGTTCCTCTCAAAGCTGGTAATCATAACTATATAGAGTATAAATGAGTGAGTGAGGCTTTATAGACTAGATTTCATACTTCAAAATACATGAAAGTAAAAAGGTATAGTCTATGTTTGTATTGAAGTGGTTAAAGACCACTATAGGGTTTCTGGGTCCCACTCCCGCCTGGCAGAAGGTGTTAAATGATTGCCTTTCTCCAGCGCCGGGCTCACTCGGCGCTAGGGACTCTCCTCCCTCTTCCGACGTCATCCGCCGAATACGCATGCGTGGCAAGAGCCGCGTGCGCATTCAATCAGTCCATAGGAAAGCATTTCTCAATGCTTTCCTATGGACGGCAGCATCTTCTCACGGTGAAAATCACAGTGAGAAGCGTGGAAGCGCCTCTAGCGGCTGTCAATGAGACAGCCACTAGAGGTTGGATTAACCCGAATGTAAACATAGCAGTTTCTCTGAAACTGCTATGGTTACAGCTGCAGGGTTAACCCTAGATGGACCTGTCACCCAGACCACTTCATTGAGCTGAAGTGGTCTGGGTGCCTATAGTTGTCCTTTAAAGTGACATATTTTGTACCCCCATCCCTCAGGGATATACAGATCATTTAAAGGGATACTATAGTGCAGCGCACGCATTAGACCTTCACCATAGGAAAGCATTGAATCAATCATTTCCAATGGGGAAATGACTAAAGCTGGACCAAAAGTCCGGTAACATTCTGTAAGTGCCCCTAGTGACTGCCTTAAAGCTGCAGTGTAAACATTGCAGTTCCTCTAAAACTGCAATATTTTACATTGCAGCACTAAGTGCAATAGGGACAATGTACACAGACCCCTCCAATGAGCTGAATTTGTGTGAGTGCCTATAGTGTCCCTTTTAATTCCCTTTGTGTATTTCTCCTTCATCCTTTCAGTTTGCAAGCTCATTCACCTACTGCTCCAGTATGTTAATAATTACATGCCTGGCATTATGCTCTGTTGATTCTGCGTTTGTTCACTATGTTTCCTATAAATGGGGAAACCTGCTACTGTGATGTGGTCTTCTCAGTTTTTAACAAACTATGACCATTTCATTTTGTATTGAGCATGTAATCTGTAAATTCTGTTCTGTAAGAAACTTTCAACAGTTAATCAGAACATTGAAAGATATCACAAGATAACCAGTGTAGAACTAGTCCCGTGGATTTTCCATGATTATTTTGCTCCATACAAAGATATGTTGGTTTACAACGTGTATGCCAAAAGGAAAAAGTGTTAGTATCAACTTAAAAATCTCTTGTGCTAACAAAAATTGTTAGTTAGCAAAAAAGTGTTATTAACTTAAATGACTTTGTACTGTGACACTTTGGTAAATATTCCCTAATGTGTATTTTATGATCTGTATGGTTTTCCTGCCATTTATAAAATTAATAAAAAGAATATATATATTCCAGTCATCATTGCTGTAATTTATAAAATTGCATTTCATGGTCTGTAGCTTCTTGAGAACTTGGAGGAACACCTGAGCTGCACAGCATTCGAAGAAGCTGCCCTATCGCGCAAGATATCTGGTAAGTGAACGTTTCCTGTCTACTGGTGGTAATTCTGCTTGATCTTTACCTTGATTCTCCCGACTCACAGAGTTTTAATGTCCCTTTCACAGCTAAAGCATCCTGCTGGCTGAACCTCAACATGGAGGCATTGCAGAAAAGACTTCTTGCCATACAGAGCCATAGGATAACACTTGGTAAGGACTCTTTTACATGGCATGTCCTATATAGGGAAAGGCACACAACAGCATAAAATGTTACCTATAATCTCTGTCCACAAACGTTAAAATCCAAATGCCATAATAAATGCTTCTATGAGTATATTGAGTCAGGCATTCGTGAGTGCTGGTGTCTCACAGTGATACTTGAGCTCGTAGTGAATAGATAGTAAATATCTCAGGGATCCCTTTAGATGATATACAGTGAGTATAAAGTGTGATGTCACAGGGGATCTTCCTTTAGAAACTCTCTTCCTTACTTTGAGCTGTAAAGGTATCAGTCCTGTAGAGCATGGGTCGTCAACCTGGTCCCTACCGCCCACTAGTGGGCGTTTTAGGCTTTCAGGTGGGCGGTAGGGATTTCCAGGTTTTTTGACGACCTGACGACCAGGTGCGAGCCGGCGGTACCCCTGCGACTGGGTACCGCCATCACAATTTGCGGGCCCGGCCCGCGCGGCAAACCGCCGGGGCCGCATATGGAGGGGTCCATCGGGTGGCCCATGCTGTCAGGGCCACCCGATGGATGTGGATTGTGAGGGGGCCCGGTGAGCGCTGGACGCTTTAACAGCGCAACCGGGCCCCCTGTGATGACATCGCAGAGCTGGGGGGAAGTGACTGCACGTCACTCCTCCCAGCTAACACTGAGAGCCGCACGGGAGGAAGACCAGGGAGTCAGAGTGGGAACTCTGACTCCCATCCACCTGAGCCACCACTGGACCCCAGGGAAAGTCACCCTCCTGAATCTAAAAGGTAGGAAACAGGAGGGTGACTTAAATATAATGTGTGTGTGTGTATGTGTGACTGTCTGTTGGTATGTGTGTCTTGTGTGTGTCTGTGTGTATGTGTGTCTGTCTGTGTTCCTGTATGTGTCTTGTGTGTGTGTCTGTGTCTTGTGTCTGTGTCTTGTGTGTGTGTCTTTATGTGTCGTGTGTGTCTGTATGTGTCGTCTGTGTGTGTGTCTGTTACGTGTGTCTGTCTGTTATAGTGGACTATATAGTAAGTGGGCTACCTAGCTCAGCCTTCCTACTGGGCATTGCTACAAGGAAGGTTAAAAAATAGAAAAAAGGGGGAAAAATGAGCTGACGCACAAATGAGAAATCATATTATGCGCAAACAGAGAAGTCGTCTGAATATCACTGAAAGAGACCTTTGTTTGTTCCTTACGAAAATCGAACCAGATATCAAATATTTAGTCTCGCAGCATCAACCTCAAGGATCTCATTAATCACTAGTAAAGGTAATTTCAATTTACTTTATTGTTTTCTCATTAAACTTTATAAAGTTAAAAACCTTATAAACCTGCATTAAGTAGAAATAAAAAGATAAATGTACGTACATTTATTTTTTGTAAAACACCCTCCTTTCTAAAAAATATTCTGCATTTTCGCGAAAACTGGTGGGCGGTAAGGAAATTTTTTCAACCAAAAAGATGCATTAGTGGGCGGTAGGTAAAAAAAGGTTGACTACCACTGCTGTAGAGTATGAGCACCCCTTCACTTCGACGTCTGTTTTGCGCCCTTCTTAAACCAGCAGGATTGTGATTAGGGCAATCAAGCAGTTCAACGGTAAAGCAGCTCATGATGTTCAATGTGTCCTCGCTCTTACATGTTTCATGAGCCATGCGAACCTTTCTCCCTGAAGAAGTGAGCGCATGGCTCACGAAACAAGTAGGAGCGAGGACACATTGAACACCATCAGCTACTAAACCTTTGAACTGCTTGAGTGCCCAGATCACAGTATCAGAAGTTCGGGGTGCTGAATCTCACTAGGGATTAAAATGCTGTAGTGTTAGCAATACACATTTTGTATTCCCTAATCCTATAGTGTTTCTTTAAATTCATTTAAAATAATTCATGTTAATGGAGATCCTTGGAAGACACACCTCTACCAGACAGCCACTAGAGGCGCTTCCTGCAGTTCCACAGAGTTTGAATCTATTTATCAATGCTGGATGTTCTCATGCTTTACCTTAGAACATCCAGCATCCTGCAAATCCCAATAGGAAAGCAGTCAGTCAGTGCTTTCCTATGGGGAAAACCTAATGCGCGAGCGGCACACCATCGGCTTACTTTTGAGGAGGAAAATCCTGGCACAGCATCAAGGGACATTGGCGCTGGAATCCGGTAAATGTGTGTAATGTGGCTTTTTTGCGTGGGCCGAGAGACACAAGTTTTAGGAATACAGCTTTGTATTAACACTATAGTGTTTATTTAAGCCCTGCTCTAAGAATTCCACTAGCTGTTCATTTTTTTTTTTCTTTGTCTTTATATCTATTTATTTGTTGTCCCCACAGAGATGAGGAGACGAGCATCACCCTGGCAGAGAAATCTTGTTTACCCTCTTGCTATGTTATTACTCCTGGCTCTCACAGTAAGTGTCTCTCTGCACTGGGCCTAGTTTGTAATATTTGGATTTATTGGGTAACCTGTAACTTTGTGCATGTTTGTTACAGGGGCTTTGTGTGCTGATTGTTTGCTTCCACGTCTTGGAGCTTCTCATCGATGAAGCAGCGATGCCAAAGGGAATGCAGGTAAACTCTCAGTCCAAAGACTCTGAATATTACCACTGATTGGGGTATCTGTACACCATACGCCAAAAAATATTTTATTAGGTACGGTTAACAGACCTGCTTGAAAACCTGTTTCGTAGATAATTACCTATTAGATGGTACACTCATTATTACTTGGTCATTCCTTTTGACTGGTACACCGTGAAAGATCAGTCTATTTACCACAGCCACTACAGTCCACATATTGTAGTGGTCATGGTACCTAGACCGCCCCTTTGATGTGAAATACTCTGACCCTCCTTGTGAGCTGGTGTATAGATCTGATCCACACGGACAGTTTACTTATTTGTATTGGTCTTGTGTTGATAAAATGGTGTACATTTTAATAGTCTGTTATGCTTTCCTGGGACCCCTGCTATACGTTTGTTTGTGTCTGTTTACATTCTGTGGTCCCCAAACATGGGGAGACTCCTAATCTTCCTAATAATGTCCATAATAAATGTCTGTTATGTGGAACTGATGATTAATTCCTAATTTTCTGTTTTACAGGACTCCCGCCTTGGCAAGGTGTCTTTCTCTGTCTTCGGTTCCTTTGGGGCAGCTATGCAAGTCATCCTTATATTGTATCCTTCTGCTACTTTGTATAGATTGTCAAACACTGTTTCTGTGCTCATTTTAGGCAATTCTTAATTGTTTAATACTCTGTGTTACGCAGTATTATATGTGTTGAAGGTTTTACAGTAGAAAGATAGAATATAGTAGATGAAATTGGGTGCATGCTTGCACAAACAGGTAGGGTCCCTGTTAGGCCTGCAGAACACCCATTGATCATTTTTGTTTTGAAGTGTTTTTCCTCTTTTACTATATACAAAATTCAATGACCTTGCCAATACATTGACAGGATATTATGTTTACAAATGTATCCTTCAGAAGCACATGCGCTAGGTTAAATATACAGTCTCTCCCTAATCAAACAATTCTAGCGTATACATTTTTTTTTTTTTTTTATTGAACTGATGCCTGTAGTAATTGCTGATTTATTAACCTTGACCTCTGCCCAGCTACCTGATGGCTTCCTCTGTAGTGGGATTTTACAGTTCTCCTATTTTCATCAGACTTCTGCCACAGAAACAGGACACTGCCATGACCAAAGTAAGCATTCTATTACAATCCTGTGTTTATGGAGGGTTACCTACAGGAAATATTACAGAACACTAACTCTGCAATCTCTCCTCTAGATTATTGGGAACTGTGTTTCTCTCCTCATACTGAGTTCTGCTCTCCCTGTCTTCTCCAGGACTTTGGGTGAGTGTTGACCTATGCATGTCTCTTAAATACAACTGCTTATTTCTCATCCATGATTAAAAAGAGTAGCACTTGTTTTATTCCAGAAGTTTGGTCCTTAAGGGGTTAAAGGGAATCATGACATGTCAGACATGTCATGTCTCCTTAAGGGGTTAAGCTGCATTAGTAAGACGCTTTGAATGAGTACTGTGTAATTCTTTATTATTTTTATACTAGTGTGAATGTGGTAACTATAAAGGGGAGATCATCCAAAGCTCCATAAAATATTAGTAAAGAAATCCCAATGTCGATGGTGGAAAAAAAACTGATGTATTAAATCATTAAAAATAAAAATAAAATAAAAACATGGGATGAATTACCTCAAGGGCTTTGCATGCTAGGTCATGTGGAGTCAACAGCAGTTAATAGACTGCTCATACTGCACAGAAAAACTGATTTTTGTTTTCATGGATAGAGCAGTAATTGCACTATTATGGTCCCCTGTAAATCAACCCACACAACTATGTTCTAAACCACGTGGTGGCACATATTGGGATTTTAAGAAAGTCTGCCAACATTTGGTGGATTGCTTAAAATGATAAGCTTTTTAATAAGAATTTTATTTGTCGTTTTTTTTTTTTCTTTTTTTTTTTTTTTTTAGTAAGTTCCGTTAATAGCATAATATTTAAGAATATTACTAAATATAAAGAATTAAATCAATTTGTTATTTAGAAAGCATCCCTTTTGATCATTCAGTTTTAAAGAGTGTGCATGTTTCCTTGTTTTGTTATTCCCGTTAAATGAATTTCTCACCAAATTATGTGAAGAACATGTGTGATTCTTCCCACCTTCCCCCAATCAGTTTAAATACTCATTAACGCTATGCAGAGGTCTTGTAGCATTTGTTTTAGATGCATAGAAGTTATTTGTTTGAGTAATAGTTGTAACTTTTAAAAATTTTATTTATTAATTACTGTATTTATGAAGCACCAACAAATTCTGCAGCGATGTACAATTAGGAGAGAACATACAATATACACCAGTGGTAGTCAACCTTTTTCTACCTACCGCCCACTAATGCATCTTTTTGGTTGAAAAAATTTCCTTACCGCCCACCAGTTTTCGCGTAAATGCAGAATATTTTTAAGAAAGGAGGGTGTTTATAAAAAAAATAAAAATAAAAAAAATGTACGTACATTTATCTTTTTATGTCTACTTAATGCAGGTTTATAAGGTTTTTTACTTAATAAAGTTTAATGAGAAAACAATAAAGTAAATTGAAATTACCTTTACTAGTGATTAATGAGATCCTTGAGGTTGATGCTGCGAGACTAAATATTTGATATCTGGTTCGATTTTCGTAAGGAACAAACAAAGGTCTCTTTCAGTGATATTCAGACGACTTCTCTGTTTGCGCATAATATGATTTCTCATTTGTGCGTCAGCTCAGCTCCTCTCCCTCCTCAATTCCCCTTTTTTCCCCTTTTTTCTATTTTTTAACCTTCCTTATAGCAATGCCCAGTAGGAAGGCTGAGCTAGGTAGCCCACTTACTATAGTCCACTATAACAGACAGGCACACATACAAGACAGACACACACACACACACACACATACAAGACACACACACACACACACACATACAAGACACACACACACACACACACACACATACAAGACACACACACACACACATACAAGACACACACACACACACACATACAAGACACACACACACAAGACACACACACACAAGACACACACATACAAGACACACACATACAAGACACACACATACAAGACACACACATACACACACACACATACAAGACACACACATACACACACACACACACACATACACACACACACATACAAGACACACACATACACACACACACATACAAGACACACACACACATACAAGACACACACACACATACAAGACACACACACACATACAAGACACACACACGCATACAAGACACACGCACACGCATACAAGACACACGCATGCGCTCAAGACACGCGTGCAAGGCGCAAGACGCAAGGCGCGCGCACACACACATTATATTTAAGTCACCCTCCTGTTTCCTACCTTTAAGGTGCAGGAGGGTGACTTTTCCTGGGGTCCAGTGGTGGCTCAGGTGGATGGGAGTCGGAGTTCCCATTCTGACTCCCGCGCGGCTCTCAGTTTTAGCTGGGAGGAGTGACCGGGGAATCACTTCCTCCCAGCTCTGTGATGTCATCACAGGGGGCCCGGTCACGCTGTTAAAGCACCCAGCGCTGACTGGGCCCCTTTACAATCCGCATCCATCGGGTGGTCCTGACAGCATGGGCCAAGAGGTAGTGGGGGGGGGGGGGGGGTTGTTAAGAAGTTAAGAGAGTTGCAGCTATTGAGAAATATAAAGGTTATGGTGAGGTAATTGAGTGAGACTCTCAAACAGCTGGAGGAGCATGCTCTATATTTAGCAGGAACCTGGGTGGGTACTGCTGAGAAATTTTTTGGAGCTTCAGTATTGTTTCTGGAAGTGTGAGGTGAGGCCTGGGGGTCGCTGGGATTTGCTGGGAGATGAAAAATGAAGAGGGCTTCAGTATTGTTTCTGGGGGTTGCTGGGAGATGGAAAAAATGATTTGAAGTCTGAAATATCCTTTTATGTATATTTGCATTAATCTCTACTATTAATGGAAACATTGAACTCCAAAGATGTCTGAAGTAAAGTTAAACTCTGTACAGTCTAACCAGAAGTAGGATTAGGGAAGCTACAAAGAGAAGCCAAAAATGTGGACACTCTGATACAAAGGGACATAACGTAATTGATGAATGATGGTAGGCAATATTTGTGCAAAACATTATTATTATTATTTTTACTGATTCAATGCTGATCCCCATTGTAATGTTCCATACACAGGTATTACCAGATTCGATCTCCTCGGTGACTTTGGACGTTTTAACTGGCTTGGAAACTTTTACCTAATCTTCCTGTACAATATGCTGTTTGCCGGCCTCACCACACTTTGCCTCGTAAAGAAGTTTACCTGGGCTGTGCAGGCAGAGTTAATCCGTGCGTTTGGTAAGAATGCACCTCTTATTCTCATAAGCAAGCCCTTCCTAATTTGGCAATTTTACTTTCTACCAGCTATATTGCAGGCTTTTACAAGAACAATAAAGCTGTATTTTTAGGTTCACTCCTGGGCAGCAACTGCCTGTTAAAAAGGTTTACATACAGACCTATATATCTTTATAAAGTCACCAGTGAGGGGTAGTAGTGTTTAAGTCGCTTCTGATGGCCATCTACATTCAAGAAATAGATAATTTTTGTAATTGATAGTTTGAGGTAGCTCAGTGAAATATTACACTAACTGTAATGATTTTGCATACAATCAAATCCCAGCTGATCCTCTCATCCTGTGTTTAATGCAAATAACTAAAATATGCTAATTACTGTAAACGGGTTTTGGTGTCTATACAAGGGGCAAATGGGCTGTGTGAGCACAAGACGGTAATGGTGGAGTAATCAATGTTGCCATGATTCCCTGCTCATGCAAGTTTGTTCTCAAGTCTCACACAGGAAATAATGGGATATTTGCAATTTGTATTAAATGCTTGACTGTAGCAAAACAACACTTACATTTGCCACAAAAAAACTCAATAAATTGTTATTTTATTGGCTATTAAAATGTTTTATTACCTCCAATGTGAAAATTCATATGTAATTTTGATTTTGTGCACAAATTGAGTGGTGGGTGCTGTGTGTACTTGACTACACTTTGTAGTTGGGCTACTTATCCTTAACTAAGTTTATCAAGTATTCCTTTAACAAAGTGACGAAAGCCTCAATTCTAAATTTCATTTATGTGACTGTCTAATTTAATATACATATGCACATTTCTTTCTACAGGACTGGACAGACTGCCTCTATCGGTCAACAAAACCTTCAATCAAGGAAAGGGGAAAACCTGATTTAATTTTCCAGGAATTCAAAATGTAGCCAGCAAATGGGCAATGGAAAGGTAGCCCTAAGATGTTGATTATTTTTTTTTTCTTTTAGTGGCCATAGCATGAACGTAGAAGGTTATGAATTTGTTCGTAGAATTTCTTTTAAGATATATGAGCTGTGGAAAACATCTTGGGACAAACCTATTTGGTTGGACACTACTCATTTTGGATGTATCAGACTGAATTGTCCAGAATTAATTCTAGATTTTGAATCTAGAAGACAACAATGTCTGCGGATGAGCCCACACTCCCACCTCTACTGGAGAAATCCGATCTCACTTAACAAGGGTGAGCCATTTCCCCCACACATTAAACAATTTCTGCTGCTAAAGACAATTTGAGTGGGTGACAATCAGTCTTGTTTCAAATATGGCTCTTCAAACTTGTGAAATGAGCAGCCTCAGTACTGCTCATCAACCCTTGATTCATAAAACTTTTGGGAGGACATGAGACTTTTTTATGATGTTGGTGGACAAACCATATCGGACACTAAAGACCTTTAGAAAGAAACCCTAAATGGATAATTAAGTCTCTTCCTCTCCCTGCTTGTTTACACTCCAGCCTTTGGGGACTTTTTTGTTCTCATCTCACGGGATTCAGTGCCGGGTCCGTGCAATGATACAAAAGCAAACCAGCGTTATCTCACCTTATAGACTGAATCAAGCTTCTGTCCCCTTCATAAAGAGGACTGTAGCGCCATTCTGTTTACGTGCTGTTATGTGTCTGTCATTAGGAGTGGGATATGTATTCTGTCTGTTTCTGTGAATGTGTTTGGATTTGTGGAGGTTTGTGTCATAAACACTACAAGTGGATAAATGGGAAATCTGCTGGAATGAGAACAAACCCCAATTTACCAGTCTTGTCTTTTGAAAGCTGGGCAGATTCCTTTTGGGAGTGTTCTGCAGTATTTTATAATGTCTCCATTATTTTAGTGATGTTCTGTGTTGCATTGGTATGTAAACTATGCTTATTGTGTTACGATGTGCGTAGAGTGCATGAAACAAATGAATGGATTACATAAGTTTAAATGTGGATTGTACATGTGACGAAGGGTAGTATTACCACTTAACTTGGGTTCCATGGTTCTAATATATGTTTTGTAAGTCTTTTACACACCAGGAATTCTTGCCCATCTCTAGGAATTTTACACTTGTGCGGAAACCACACTTCTCTCTGGCACCTTCTTATCACAATTTGTTGATCTTTGTCATGCTAAAGAAATATTGTCTTTTAGAAGTCTGAGACTTGAGTCTGCAAACTGTAAATCTTTGTCTACACCTCCATACTCCATCAGATGGTTCTAGTGTTTTTTGGTGCCTGTAGTTTGAATAGTGATCTGTTCCACTGGGTTTTAATTTTTAACTGTTTAACTTTAGTTTGCAATCAATAGCACATTCTGTGCCTAGGGAATAAAAACACACGCTTTCATTGCAATAGTTTGAGTGTGTGTACACCCTTTACTAGAAAAGTGTATTGCAGGAAAGGAAGTTTTGTCCATTTTAAATGCGCTTTATTGCATTGTACGTTCATCTGAAATACGGGGATCACAAATCTAACCACGTGAAAACGTAATATCTTTGGTCAAGATAGACGAATGTAGGCCTGTGGCTAATAACTGTGATTCTGTAGTCCAGTGATGGATGAACGAGGTATCCAAGATGTTTGTAAACTGTAGACTGGCAAAGCATCATGGGAAATTCAGTCACAAATATCAAGGCTTCCAAGGGTATATATATATATCACTGCTCTAGTTTTTCAATATGTGACTATGAATGGAATCTGTAGTGATGCCTTTATACACATTAGTCATTCACAAAGTGTAATTAGATTATTTTTTATACTGGAGCAGAGTATGTAATGAAATATAGTCCATATTAAATATTTTCTAGGTAGTTTTCAGCACCTTAAGTGTCTTCACCTCATCCCTATAGCAAATGGAATGCAGCATTTAGTTTCCAAAGACTTTTTCGTGGTAGAAACGTTAGATGTAGGCAGAACTTTGAACCCACCGAGTGGCAGTGTTTTTCAACATGTGTAGCTCACTACCATGACCTTAATTTCACAACTGTCTTCCTAGCTGATGCACTGTGTACTTATTCTAAAAGAGCGTGTGATGTTTGTGTTGCTGTATCCTGACGTATACCCTTATGCCTATGCCCAGTATAGCCAAATGTAGATCCACATCTGTTGTAGAACTAAAAGACTGTGAAAACTTAATAAGAGCTATAGTTCGACAACAGCTGGGATCAACTATTTGGGTCTGTGGGTAAGCTGCCTGTGAAATTATTTTATTATTTTTTTGCTAAATATTGTGTTTTTGTTTATTAAGATTATTTTATTGTGAGGAGAGAAAAAAGTTAAGTATTGTTAAATAGCAAGAAAATAAATACATTCTATATTGGTATCAATTGAAAAAAAAATGTAATCTGCAGTATCATTCAATAAAATAGTATTGAGGTAAAGGTTATGTTTTAATTTAGCTGGCGTTTTTAAGGTTTTATAGCATTTCATTTTTGTTACATTGCCTGTAGGTCATTTTTGACACTGTCTGCTTTAACGTATGATGAGACAATGCTCAGTCATGTGAAAACGTTGGCTAGCATTTTTTAAGATGGAGTGATAACTGTGACCTGCCTCTAAATGTCCTATAATCTCATATAAGTTATGTCCTGTTCCACTGTGTGCTGCAGGCAGCTCCCAGTGTGTATTATTGTGACTATACAGCCCACTTAGATGGTCATCCAACACAGGACGGGGCAGTGTACATGGGCGCTGCCAAGATAAATGGGCACTGCAGCTGTCTGCAGAATAATGTAATCTGAGTTTGATGTGTTATGGACTCTTGTGAATGAGATTATTGTACTTGTGTGGGGGAAGTTTAAAATATTTTTTATAATTAAAAGCGCCTCTTGTTTTTATATTGCTCGGTCCTTGTGTGTTCTTGTGTTTTATATTTGATAAAAACTTACAAACCTAAACTCTCACAAGTATTTTACATCACTGTCTGTTTTGGATATTTGCTTCCACAAAATATATTCTAGTTTGAGGAACTGTGATCGTATCTAAGCTATTTGTTCACTAAACCGTAATATTCACAACCGGCTTCTAAACGTTTTGCCTAAATATTTGGGGAAACTTGGCACGGTTGGATTTTGCCATCATGTATTTTTTTTTTTTTTTTTCTTAAACAGTAAGCTGTTTAGTGAATAAACAATGCACTTGGAAACAATGTAGAATAACTATATTTCTTTTTAATGAGTAGAAGAAAAGTTTAAATGTAAAAAAAAAATGATTTGCAAATGTAGGCGGTTTTATACAGAGTAGTGGAAGCACACTGTGAAACATTAGTTTGAGGCCTAGCCAGCAGCATCCACATAATCTCCAGAGACCCTCATTTTCTAATTCACTCAAAGGGAACTTTGCTAAGGCCTTGCTATCATATAAGTTTCCCTGTCATTTTTCAGATTGTTTTTTAAAATATTTTTTTGCTCCACTATTTCTTTCCTTCCCTCCCCCCATTTATGCTTTTTTTTTTAGTTATATATAAGGAAAAGTAGGAGCTACTGTTTTGGTATGGGCAGTGTGACCTTTGGCAGTAATTGGAGAATAAGCAAAGTTCCTTTTCAGCTGATTAATCCACAAGCCGTCAAAATGATCCCACATGGGCAAACTGCAGACATCATGGACAGAGGAGAACAAAATGGAGATGCAAAATGACGTTGCCACCTAAAAAAGACAAGCTCTTCTGTTGCTTGTCTGACCGGTTACAATATTTAGTGACACTTTAATCATTATTGCTTGGTGGGCAGGTGTCTTTGACACTTGGCTTTAAATAAACACTTTTGAGCAGTCGGCTATAGTGGTTATGGTGCCAGGAGTGCAGTGGCGCTCCCTACCAATTGTAAGTATTAAAACCATTTTAGAACAGTTTGCCTACCTGGTGTCTTGACACTTCTTGCTTCATCCAAGTACGACGGAGAGCCAGGAGCTTCTATTAGCTATCCTGAGCTGAGCCCTGCATTGCCGTGATTCCAACTATCTGTGTAAACTAGTGGAGGCAGGCAGCTGCATCTAAGATGTCACTGTTATAAATCTGTTTCACTACTTACAAAGTGGAAGCGAGAGAAAGCTGGAGCACTCCTAGCACTATAACCACTACACAGCGCTATTTTGGTTGTGTTTAGTGTTCCTTCCTTTAAGCCCAATTGTTATACCAAAATACATGTTATGCAGACACACACAACCTTAAACAATATTGATTAGAGAGCCACTAAACATTTTAACTTGTCCAGGATTGCCATTAGAAGATATTGGGTTTTTACAGAGGCACTGGATCTCAGAATACAGTTTCAAGGTCTGGATCAGTGACACCTTTGTACCGTAGTGTCATTACTGTAGTCACACGGAATCCATTTATTAATAAAGACATTCCTTCCTGAACTCAAACAAAGGCATTACTGCTGCTTTAAAGTAAATCTGGCTTGTGTTTAAATTGTGTTTAAATTCCAATTTTATTGCGTTGAAATATGTTGAATTTACAATGGAAAGATAATTTATTGTGTGAGATCTGTAATGTTATGCCTGCATTGTGTAATGGGAAATGGCACTGACCTTGCTCTCAGACCTTCCACCATACCCCCTTGAACTGGAGGAAGTATACTGGCAGGGCTTCCACATTTGTTCCTCAGCCCTGGGACCCCTGCCGGGCGCATCCCCCTCTCCGACTGGCACCACGGTTTGTTCACATTTCCTGTTCCCTCCCAGAGATGCCGGGTGGATAATGTAGACTACAGAGAAGAGTGTGGTAATGTTGACTTTGCACAATTGCCATCCTTGCTGCACCATAAGAAACAGAAACGGTTTTGCTCTAAAACCTATGATTGTTTGCACCAGGTGGGCTGGGTTACAAAGCACTACTTTAGACCCTCTGTGCTTTAATAATCACTATGCTTGATGGATTAAGGGCTTTGTTCACTAAATGGTGAGTTGGAAGTAAAGTAGCAATATGATTTGATAAAATACCATTGATTTCTAGAACGCCTTATGAAGATTAATCTATTTAATCCAGGATTTTACACTGACCATAGCGAATACACCTACATCTCATTATTGTATATACAAAAAACGGTAAAGTCCAAATTATATTTCAGAGTAAAACGGTCCCTGGAAAAGTGTAAATCCCATTTATATAATGGGTACATGATAAAGCTTTAAGATTTTATTCATTAAAATGCATTGCGTCCATGCAGTATTATAATGAATTCTATTCCTTATAGCATTTTGTTATATACTTTCAAGACTGCCTGATACACAGGTAATATCTATATTACTAGGACAATATACCAAGAGCAGTGTTTCCCCTACTGAATGTACCGTTGCATGGCTCAGTCCAAGCGTTATGTAGCATTGCCACTTCTAAGCTCGCTTGTGCCAATAAAGGGAGGACCTATAGTATATGACTATCAAACTGAATCCATGTGGGACCTAGTCTGTTGCATCCTTGTAGTAAAAGCAGCAGTAGGAGAGAATTGCAGACAAATGAGATATTATTACCGGTTAGCTCATGGTCAATTTACATTTCTAAACACATGCCAATAAAATAGGTACAAACCTACCACATGCTTTGAGTTCAGAATTTTTTTTATTTTTTTTAACTTATGTTCGAAATGAATAAAGTACAGTTAAAGCATATCCGATAATATGATCACCTGACCATGCACCATATATATTTATATATTTGCGTAGGACAGGCTGTGGTTTGTGTGTGTTCTATCCTAGCAGTCTTTAACCCCTTAAGGACCAAACTTCTGGAATAAAAGGGAATCATGCCATGTCACACATGTCATGTGTCCTTAAGGGGTTACGATCTGTTCTTCTGTTTAGGTTAATAGCGGGAGTCCTGAGCCATGCAGTCTGTAGCTGTCTATCATATTGTATTCCAGTTGTATTGTGCTGTTTTGATTATTTCTTGTATTACAATATCTGTATTCCTAACACTAAATTTCTATTGCCCCATATCATTTCCCTCTCCGCATACGTACCAAAAGGAAACAGAAAAAATTACCGAATTGCATTTGCTCCAGTGCCAAACCTCCCTCTCTGGTTGCGTCAATCTAGAAGCGAGGTTTGCAGTGAGCTTTGCATACAGATATTTATATCCCATTGACTGCAATATGGTGAGCAGGCTCAAATTCCTGCTCAATGTAGTGTATCAATTGGTCTCCCCACTGTCAGCTGGGCCACATTTAGTGCCTCCGACTGACTTGTATGCTGTGCTCAAAGTGAGCACTGCATACATTCATTTACATCTATTGAGAACACTAGGGCTGAGTGATCTGAACAAACCCTGACAGGGTTTCCCTGCATGCCCTGAAGTCTATTGTGATGGATGCAGTACAGCTGACAAAGCCCAGCACCGATCACAATGTAATAATAAAGACAGCCAGTAGATGGCAGTCACAGACCACTCTACTGTTTTATCTAGGAACCCTATTTGCTAATATCAATATTGCTTGCTATTGGCAGAAGGTTTCCTTAGGATCAGGGTTAGGTTTAGTTGTAGGGTTACGGTTATGCGGTTTAAGGGTTAGGGGATAGTGTAGGATAAAGGTTAGGGTAGATATACCGTTGGTGTGTAAGCATAATATTGGGGATTGGGTTGGTAAAGGGTTAACATTAACTACATTTAGATCATAGATATGAGGCATTCTACAATCTGAACTCCTACATCTATTTAGTTATATTTAATTACACTGCATGTGTGTAAAAATAAAATTAAAAAAAATTAAATCCTATTTCCCCTTTATTTTTTAAATTTTATTTACTTGTACCTGTAGGATATTCAGATACAGATAAGATATTCGTATAAATCACTCCTGTTCCTATATGATATGTAGGGGGCACTTAAAGAGAAACCCTGGTAGAATAAGCACAGCACAAATTCTAGGTTTTGGTTTAGAGCTTCTGTCTTTCAGGGGTTAATAACACAGGATAAAACCACATGACTGGATTCTGTGATCGAGAAATGTTTGTCCAGCTAACTGAATAGCAATGTGTTATGCTTACTGGAGGTTGCTGTTGCCAGAACTAAATATTACTCCAAATATTTTCTTTTTTATAGCACCTTGTTTCTTTGAACATTAGTGGCTTTTATTTATTGGAATGTGGATGTGGAATCTGTTGGTGTTACTTTAATGATAACCATATAACCCAGGCAGTGGGGTTGTTGGTGGTTCAGTCTATGGCCTTGGAGTTACTATGGGTCTGATTTTAGGTTTAGAAATCTCTGTGATATGGATATTTTCAGTTACTCAGTTGGAAATAATAGCTTCAATGTCACTGCTACTCATTTTTCTAAGGGGGGGGGGGGGGAGGAGGAATGACGGCACATAATTTGAGCAGGTCTGCATACAAAACACTATTGGAGATGTTCAATAAATCCATGAATTTTTGAGAGAAACTTTTGAAATAGCTAGTAATTACATCCCATTGGAATTCATGATTGCTTGTTTGGAGAAATGTCCATAAAGTGATCATATGGAGTGAGTGGAAGAATAAGCAATGAACAATCTGGTTAATGGAAGGTGTAAATACCAAAGCGTTATGTTCAATGCGGCATGTTGGTGCTTCCTAAAGTAACACAGATTTTTTTTATATATATATATATATATATATATATATATATATATATATATTCATTCTCCTCCCAGGGATAGGTAAATTCATGTAAAAAAAAATGCAAATTATGAAACCGTTCAAAGCCCTAATATGATAGATCGGACCAATTTTTTTTTATATATTTTAATCTCAATCAGCACTGGGACATAAATGTCCTTTCTTGGCTTGATTACTGGGAGTTACACCTCTATGCAGCATCTGCTATTTGCAGCTGCCATCTTAATTAAAGGGATACTCCAGACACCAACATTACTTCTATGTATTTTATAGCAGTTGGCCTACATAAATCTATCTTCGGTCTCCTTGTTTTTCTATTAACACTCAATAGCATTATTTTCCCATAAAACAGTTGACCGCTATCGCTATGCATTTTTTGTTACAGAAAGACTTGTGGTTCCTGCTATATATTGAGAGTAAGTCTTTAAAGGGACATTCTTGTACCAAATTAGAGGTTTTCTAAATTATTCATTGCTGTTTTTATAGAGAAGGGTTTCTTCCTCATTAAGCAATACAAAATAAACCTCTTTGGTATCCAGGACCTAAGATTTGGGATTCTGATTTTTCCTTTTTAATATATTTAATTTTACCAGGGCTCATGCTGTCACCTCCAGTGAACTCGCTCAATCCACAGCAAAATTAGAACAAAAATAAAGTAGCACAATTAGGTTATCTAGGATGCCTCGGTATTCCTCATAAAGACTTTCAAACGATAAAGCTAAGGTCTATGATCTATACAATACAAAACTCCTAAAATTGTTGGGGTTTTTTTTAACAGTATTATTCCTGTACAGGAGGAATAAAGTTGCATGACTTGTTATTGTATTTGTTTTTTCTTCTGGATTAAGAATAGTTTAAGACTTGGTTTTAAAGAAATAAAAATATATTAAGTATAGCTTAGGCTATGGCAAACAGTACAGCGTTTTTTTTTTTTAAATAGGACACAATTTAGCAATGATAAATTCTGTGACGTGAAGGTAGAGGGCCATGTAGGGTTCTAAAGCTGTGACGCAAGCATATTGCTTTGGGAAACGTGCAAGTTATTATGGCATCTTAATTCAGGATTATATGGTAACAAATGTAAAAAACAGCAACACATCCTGGCTCATTTACCCCACTAATTGTTACTGGTAGAAGAACTGAAAAGCTATCCAAGCCAGAACAGGTTTCCATATAGCCTAGTGAATTCCTAACATTTCACAGTTTAGTTCATAGTCTCCATAAAGTAAGGCACATACTTATAACCCAATTTCTCCTTTAGCCAAGAGAAAAATTATAACATCGATAATCAATACTGCTAGCCATGACTTATTATACATTTTAATATACAGTAGTAATATTAAAGAAAATGAAAACTGGTGTGAATTTTTTTTAATTTCGGAATTAATTTTGTGTTGATCTCTACATGTGTCCCCTACTGCATCAAATGCAATATAGGCCAGAAGCCCTGGACTACTAGTAGTAGTAGGCAGTACAGTGATAAGTCTACTCCGAGAATGTCTCTGGCATTGTGAAATACTGGTTAATGTGTCTTCTATTGCCTGTCTTGTGGTGCAGGCACAAATAATGATTATATTGGAATCATTTGTTTTATCTTTCTGCCATGTTTGCTAACTCAGAGGACAGAAACATGGCCACAATAGGACTGATATTGCTATTATATGGCATTATAACTTTGCTTTTTGTTATTCTGTAGTAGAGATCAAAGATTAAAAGTTGGTAAATTGGTTTACATGGGGTACTGTGTACCACGTTATAGTCTCACATAAATATCTGGAATGATATATCTATCCTCTGGGAAATCTACAAATTTAAGGTTGTAACAAAGCCCGGCAATGGAATGGGGCACCTGTGACAGCTGTAACCATCTGCTTAAGAGGGGGGTCATAATAAAGACAAAAAGGACGTTTACTTTCCATCAGTAGTTATCACTCTGGCTTTATCTATCTTACATTTCTTGTAAGAGACAAGGGAAAGCAGAGCACTTGTCTTCGCCATCGAAGTCTCTGAACTGGAAGATGAGGTTGTGTTTTTATTGGTCCTTCATGTCATTGAGTCACTGATCTGGAAGCGAGGGTTAATCACGTGTTTCCTGAGGCTGATTACATTGTCTGAGGTGGGTGCGGTGCGTGCCACTGACAGCTCTGTCCGTCCGCTTGGCTGCCATGGCACGAGGCGGGAAGCCCAGAAACTGAATGAAACCTCGGCAGTTACTCTACGCTGCTTACAATGACTGCTGGAGCCAGGCGTCAAGACACAAGCTTTGTACTATTCATGTCAGGCATGTGGCCATTTCCTTCCTAAACTCCATCTTGGATCTTATTTTAAACCTTTCACTGGAACAACAGAACGCAAGCAGAGGAAAGCATTGTATAACAGCAAGAGATTGGTATTTTATGTTTATTCACAGTTTTATCTCCTGTCTTGTTCCCAATGCCAAACATATGTTAAATAAACTGCTCCTTAAACTGGTACAGACAAGTTAACCATTCACTTACAGAATTAAAGCAGCCTGATTTTTGTGATTTTTTTTTTTTTTAAAACACAGTAATTCATGAGACAGCAGGAAGTAATCCGTGCACAAATAAATTACTTCCACAGCTGTATTTAAATTAAAAAAAAAAAACTAAACAAAAAACACACTACCTTTTATTAGTATCACAAACTTGTGTGTGTGTGTATGTGTGTGTATATATATATATATATATATATATATATATATATATATATATATATATGTGTGTATATATATATATATATATATATAATCTTGAAAAAGACCCTTAGGGGTCGAAACGTCGATTTGATGCGTTACACTTTGTTGTAAACTTTTTTTATCACATTAAATAGACGGAAAAAGTCCTTTTGAGTGCTCCTATTTCACCTTTGGCTACATGTTCCTGACGCTGGTAGCACCTAAGGCAAGATAATCTAAAGCTTTTTAAGGGTGAGTGCCTAAATCATTTTTATATATATATATATATATATATATAATATATATATATATATATATATATATATATATATATATATATATATATATATATGTATTTTTTCTTTTCAGAAATCGATATATACTTTTGAGTTTTGTGATTACCTGTGTACAATATAAATATTCATTACCCCCAAATAACCTGTTTCTAAACTAAACCTTTTTTAATGGCTTGACTTCCTATCTGGGGTAAGCCAGATTCCACTCCCCATCTCCATTACCTTCGACAATCCTAAGCTAAGCCCTACAGTTGGTGCATCTTGTGAAGATGGGATAGTGTATCCTATCTTCGCATTAAATCTTGACTCTTTTTTTTGTACATAAATTAAAAAAATAAAAATAAATGTGTAGGTACAGTGAAATTAGAGATGGGGATGTTTGTTAATGAAGACCAGGAAAATGCAGACATTTCTAATAACTGTTTCCTCAGTGTATATATATAGAGAAAAATATGAGGGAAGGCTGCTCTCCGGACTTTAAAACATCAAACTTTTATTGAGAAATAGTTAAAAAACGACCAACGTTTCGGTCCCCGCTCGGGACCTTCCTCAGGGTCAAATAGAACAGCAAAACAATACAGTACAGTGTAACAGTGACGAATATATACACCAATAGTCAATTAGTTACTCACTCAGGTGTGTTCCCGTGCGTTCCCGCCGTCACCCTGTGTTCTTCCGGGTGTGCGCGCGCATACATGTGCGTAACGTCCTATTGATTACGTGTCTACGTGTTGATTCACCCGTCACCCTGGAAACCATATCAACAAAACGGCCTGCTAGTGCAAACCAGACCGTGGTCCACAGGATGAAGGATTCTACAAATATACTGACAAAAAAGTGCATCTAAGTGCTTATGATTAAAACGATGTATTGCCAGTGAAAGTGGATGTGCAAATCAATATCCATATAATTAATATTAATGACAAAAACTATGTGCATTGACCACATATGGGGTATGTGGGTAATTATGTATATACGGAGTGTATCATATATAGAGTAGTGGAAACGCTACTTTCCTCCTATTGAAAGTGCTGGTGACAAATATAAAGTGCTGTGGCTTTACGCAAAACTGTGCAAAAGGTGCAAACAAAGTGCAATACTCATACATAAAGTAGCTTGGAGTGTAAAATACCTGTGCAAAGCAGTGTATTACAATGACTCCGAAATAAAACTACAATTAATAAAAAGTACCCAATGCTATCTATCACTAATTAAAAACATGTTTTGATTAAAAATTCTTAGCTAGCTGTGAAACTTCATATAAACGAATGATATGTATTATTTTCATTTAACCCCATAGGAGCCACTGTATTCAGTTGATGGATCCAAAAAGTCTCTTTTTGAAGGAGCATCTTTCCTCTATCTCCACCTCTTCGGGGGGGAGGAATGTGGTCTATACCCACAAACTTTAGTGATGCCAGTGGGTGCTTCTTTTCCAAAAAGTGCCGTGCAACCGGTTTGTCTGATTGTCCATCCCTGTAGGCTAGCCTGATACTCGACCGATGTCCTCTGATCCTTTCACATAACTGTGTCTCTGTCTTGCCCACATAGTGGAGGCCGCATGGACATACCAGTTTGTATACAACAAACTGGGTTTTACAGGTAATCGTATGCTTAATATCGTAGGTCCTGTTCGTATGTGGTTGGTTGAATCTCTTAGCTGGAATCATGTGCCCACATGTCACACACCCAAGGCATCGCACACTCCCTCGTGTATTGTGTTTAACTGCCCCCGAATAGCTCTCCACTGGATCTGTGCGAACCAGTATATCCTTGAGGCTTCTATTCTTCTTATAGCAAATGAGTGGTCTCTCCTTGAAGATTTTTGGCAGGGTGTCGTCCGCTGAAATCATTTTCCAGTTATCTTTGACAATGGCTGATACTTGGCTAGATGAATTATGGAAGGTCATAGGAAAGACCAACCTGTGTTCACGTTTCTTGATTGGGAGCACCGGAGCCAAACGAGCTTTCAACAGTGCATCATCCAACACATGAGAATCGTATCCTCTTTCCAGAAACTTTTGGGTCATAACCCCAAGTTGTATCTCGGCCTTGTCTTTGTCTGAATTGTTGCGGGTCACTCTCTGGAATTGGGCTTTCGGGATTGACTTTATCAGGGCGGTAGGGTGAGCACTCCTAGCATGTAACAGAGTGTTACGGTCCGTTGGCTTGGAGAATAGTGTGTGTTGTATGCCATTATTGCCATACGAAATTTCAAGATCCAGGTATTGGACCTCAACAACACAGCTCCAATTTTTATAACGATGGACGTGAAAAGTCTATATACGGTGATCCCCCACACAGGGGGCATTGAAGCCATGAGGCAAGTACTACATGGATCTTCCACCTATCTAGGACCGCCCATTGAATTTGTGTTGGAGTTATTGTCACTTATCCTTTACAACAACTACTTTCGTTTTGAGGACCAGTGGTACTTACAGGTGGCTGGTACATCGATGGGATCGGCGATGGCTCCCATGTATGCCAACGCGTACATGTACGTTTATGAGACCACCAATATCTTGATTCCATACCAGCATTCAATCATTGGATACTATCGTTATATCGACGATCTGCTGATCATTTGGCGGGGCACACATGAGGAAGCGGTTACTATGGTTGACGAATTGAACTCTCTCCCGCTACCTATATAGTTTACAGCAAGCATCAGTGGAGACCGGGTCCAATACCTGGATCTTGAAATTTCGTATGGCAATAATGGCATACAACACACACTATTCTCCAAGCCAACGGACCGTAACACTCTGTTACATGCTAGGAGTGCTCACCCTACCGCCCTGATAAAGTCAATCCCGAAAGCCCAATTCCAGAGAGTGACCCGCAACAATTCAGACAAAGACAAGGCCGAGATACAACTTGGGGTTATGACCCAAAAGTTTCTGGAAAGAGGATACGATTCTCATGTGTTGGATGATGCACTGTTGAAAGCTCGTTTGGCTCCGGTGCTCCCAATCAAGAAACGTGAACACAGGTTGGTCTTTCCTATGACCTTCCATAATTCATCTAGCCAAGTATCAGCCATTGTCAAAGATAACTGGAAAATGATTTCAGCGGACGACACCCTGCCAAAAATCTTCAAGGAGAGACCACTCATTTGCTATAAGAAGAATAGAAGCCTCAAGGATATACTGGTTCGCACAGATCCAGTGGAGAGCTATTCGGGGGCAGTTAAACACAATACACGAGGGAGTGTGCGATGCCTTGGGTGTGTGACATGTGGGCACATGATTCCAGCTAAGAGATTCAACCACCCACATATGAACAGGACCTACGATATTAAGCATACGATTACCTGTAAAACCCAGTTTGTTGTATACAAACTGGTATGTCCATGCGGCCTCCACTATGTGGGCAAGACAGAGACACAGTTATGTGAAAGGATCAGAGGACATCGGTCGAGTATCAGGCTAGCCTACAGGGATGGACAATCAGACAAACCGGTTGCACGGCACTTTTTGGAAAAGAAGCACCCACTGGCATCACTAAAGTTTGTGGGTATAGACCACATTCCTCCCTCCCGAAGAGGTGGAGATAGAGGAAAGATGCTCCTTCAAAAAGAGACTTTTTGGATCCATCAACTGAATACAGTGGCTCCTATGGGGTTAAATGAAAATAATACATATCATTCGTTTATATGAAGTTTCACAGCTAGCTAAGAATTTTTAATCAAAACATGTTTTTAATTAGTGATAGATAGCATTGGGTACTTTTTATTAATTGTAGTTTTATTTCGGAGTCATTGTAATACACTGCTTTGCACAGGTATTTTACACTCCAAGCTACTTTATGTATGAGTTTGCACCTTTTGCACAGTTTTGCGTAAAGCCACAGCACTTTATATTTGTCACCAGCACTTTCAATAGGAGGAAAGTAGCGTTTCCACTACTCTATATATGATACACTCCGTATATACATAATTACCCACATACCCCATATGTGGTCAATGCACATAGTTTTTGTCATTAATATTAATTATATGGATATTGATTTGCACATCCACTTTCACTGGCAATACATCGTTTTAATCATAAGCACTTAGATGCACTTTTTTGTCAGTATATTTGTAGAATCCTTCATCCTGTGGACCACGGTCTGGTTTGCACTAGCAGGCCGTTTTGTTGATATGGTTTCCAGGGTGACGGGTGAATCAACACGTAGACACGTAATCAATAGGACGTTACGCACATGTATGCGCGCGCACACCCGGAAGAACACAGGGTGACGGCGGGAACGCACGGGAACACACCTGAGTGAGTAACTAATTGACTATTGGTGTATATATTCACTGTTACACTGTACTGTATTGTTTTGCTGTTCTATTTGACCCTGAGGAAGGTCCCGAGCGGGGACCGAAACGTTGGTCGTTTTTTAACTATTTCTCAATAAAAGTTTGATGTTTTAAAGTCCGGAGAGCAGCCTTCCCTCATATTTTTCTACATTATTTGGAGCTCTGGTGGTGCGCCCGGCATTGGACTGTCTTTAAGCGTGAGTGCAGGGGATATTTGTATTTTTTTTATATATATATATATATATATATATATATATATATATATATATATATATAAAGAGGAACCTATGGCAAGAGATATTCAAATTAATGCTTCAGAGACAATTGTGATGATGACTCAAGACAAGGTGCTGCAGAAACCAAAGAAAGTTAATATAAACAAAGCCCCGGGGCCTGATGGTTTTCACCTACGAGCACTTAAAGACCTAAGTGTGGTAATAAGTGAACCTTTGTTTTTAATCTTTCAGGATTCTTCTCTTTTGGGAATTGTACCAGAGGATTGGAAGAAGGCAGATACAGTTCGTATATTCAAAAAAAGTTCACAATATTTGCCTGGAAATTAAAGATCTGTAAGCTTAACTTCTGTGGCCGGGAAAGGATTTGAGGGGTTATTAAGGGATAATTTTTGGGAATTCATTTGGAAGAACATTATAAACAGAAATCAGCATTAGTAAGTAGAAGTAGAAGTACAGATCAGGGCACAGCAGTGGATGTGATCTACTTGGCTTTTGCCAAGGCATTAAAAATGTTTACACACAAAAGGTTAGTGCTCACACTAAGAAATTGGTGTAAATTAAAATGCTTGTACTTGGGTAGAACATTATCAGGGAGCGCAACCTGGTTCTAGTCTTGCTGCCTTTTGAGTTAAGCTCCATTGCGCTAAAAAAACAGGAAGTAATAGGACTAGACTAATTGATACCCAGAGGTGTGTAACAAGGATAATATTATAAAAGTGTCAATTCACACAAAGTATTTCAGCATTTTTTGAGTGTAATTTTAAATTCAATAATGGGGGGTGGGCACGTCACTGTCCACACCCCCTGCCACCACCAGTTGCCAGAGAGTGCGTCTCTGTAATAAAAACATGGGGACAGACAGTAACTAGTTTAGGTTCCATTTAGACGATATGCCCCACCTGTTTCATGGTACTTGAGCAGAGGTGGCTCTCTAGTTAGGTGATTTAGGTGGCCGCCTATGGCCTCGTGCTGATTGGGGCCTCGCGGCCGCCTAAATCACATATATAGAAGTTCCGGATCGGTTTTGCCATATACAATATGGAGGATGGAGCTATTTCTTCAATAGACTTCCCTGTGACCTTCACAAGATGGCCACGCATCTATTCCAGATCGTGGCGAATCACTAGCCCCCTCACACTGTCACCCCCTCCTCACACTATGTCACCTTCCCTCTCACACTGTCAGCCCCCTCCCACTAATGTAACCCCCCACACTGTCACCCACCCTCTTACACTGTCCCCCCCTCGCACAATCGTCCTGTCACACTCCCTCCTCCAACTGTGCCACACTCATCCCCCAACCCTTCCACACTCACCCTGTCACATAACGCCTCTAATCCTGTCACACTCACCCTCTCAATTAATCCCCCTTAATCCTGTCACATTCACCTCCCTTTGCCCTGTCACACTAACTCCTCCAACCATGCCACATTCACTCCAACCCTGTGATACTCACGCCCAAAGCATGCCACATTCACCTAACCCTGTGATACTCACGCCCCAAGCATGCCACATTCACCCAACCCTGTGATACTCACTCCCCAAGCATGCCACATTCACCCCCTAATCCTGTCATACATACCTCCTCTCACCCTTTAACACTTTTCTCAAACCATGTCACTCTCACCCTCTCTGATTCTGCCACACTCACTTCCAAACCCTGTCTCATGCACCCCCTTGCTCTGTTACACTCACCCTGCCACAGTTACCCCTTTACTCACTCTGTCACCCCCTGAAGGCAATCATTATACACAGTCATAAAACAAAGCTTCGCCATTAACTCCGTGCCCGAAGGCCACAATCATGGCCCATACCCCACAATCATTTATAAACAATTGGCATAATTGCAAATTTAAATTAATTTTATTGCAAATTATACCATAACCACAGTCGGAGAGCGCACAACGCAGCAACACTGTGAGTCTCAATAATGCAAGCCTCTGAACTATGAATACAGAGACACTACAAGCCTGCCTTTCAATATATCTACCGCTTCTTATACACACAAAAGTCAACTGCCATTTTTTTTGCACTAATGGTGTTAGTGGGGGCCTCATGTTTGAGTTTCGCCTAAGGCCTTGCCAAGTCTACACCTGCCACTGCACTTGGGGGCATACAGGAGATTTTCAACCTCGCTTGCACTAATAAGGGGATCAATATTTATTTATTTACTTGTGGTGGCTGGTTAGCAAGCACTGGCCATCTGCCACAGAAAGTAAACCTTGCCCTTGCTGAGGGTTTGCCTGCTGGCTTCTAGCACTGCCAGTGGGAAAATAGTTCAGATTTTTACAGTATGGGCCCAGATTCTAACCTTTTGGGTCAGCTGTCTGGCTGAAATTCAGACCAAATTCAGGCTCATTCTATTACATACATTTGCATTTTGAGGTCCATACTGCACCAACTAGTGTTTCCTGATTTGTTATAGCGTCACTTGGAGAAGTAAAGACAGGGCTTTAAATTTGAGGTTCTATGCTACTAACCATGCCTTAAAAGTTACTCACCACGGTGAGCCATAGCATACGCACAAGGGGTGAATTTTTACTGGCCTGGGCTAAATTTTCTTTTGCCAATAGCTAGCAGCATGTGGACATTTTCAAACTAAGTAAATAAACCCCATTTTGGCCGTGGTGCTATTCGTAACGTGGGGGCTTATTTATAATTTCCTTGGGAAATGGAGGTTTTATGTGCCTTCTGAACACATTGTGTTTGACTAGTGAAATGACCTATTGTTCTCCCAAACACCTGGTAGACAGAAGATGTGTCTGCTAGAGGGAAAGGTTAGCACTACTTTGAAATAAGAGATCTCATTAATTTATTTCTAATTGTGGTGGGAAATGGCCTTGTAAAAAGCACCACCGCCTCTCAGTTACCAACATTGTTACATTTTGCATTGTTACAGAATTTATTTGAGAGAGGGGTATTCTTCTATATTTACATAGAGAGCTGTCATGTCACAAATATTTGGGGAGATGTGAGGGCTCCCCCACAATAAATAAAAGGATATTTTATGGAGGATAAAATAAGGATGGATATTCTGGATGGATATTGTAAAATAAGGATGGATATTGTGACTGTGCATTGTAGGATCGGAAGTCAACAGAATTCTCCCATGTTTCCCATCCTGCCATAAACGGTGATGGTGCAGAGTCTGACATGACCCATGCAATCAGGAAGTGATTTGTAGTGGTAAGTGGTATTCTAGTGGCTGAGTAGAGAGTGGATTGAAGAATGTATAGTATAAGCCAATAAGTAAGAAACTGTAGTAGTCCATAATCTGATCACTGGTCCTTATTTGTTTGGGCGTATTGGTATTTGAAATTATGTGGGATTAAGCCACATGCACATTCCACAGGTTGGCATTTGCCAGCAGAGTGTCTGTGGCTGCAGTAGAGTGTGGGGTGTTGGGGTTAACTGATCCCCATCTTAGGTAAAGATCTATTTCACTTTGTCATCTGTCCCTTGTCACCTGGCATCAGTGATCACCATAGTTATTCTTCTTCATAAGGTGTAGCTCACTACCTACTAGACTGGCAGGTATCTACCCCACCACCTGCTCATTTTTGCTAGTATTATATTCAGTGTATTGTATCTTACACCTTATTTTAGTTTATCTTTTCCCTAATTTTTCCTGTTTGTGTGTCTTAAAACCCCACCTCCCCCACTTTGTGTGTCTCGCTTACTTTCCCCAGCCCCTTTGTGTGCTTTCTCTCATAAGCCCCTTTGTGTGTGTTCCCCTTCCCCAGCTCCTCAGGGTGTCCCTTCCTCTTCTCAGTCCCTTTGTAAGTATCTTTCTACCTCCCACATCACCTTTTGTGTGTCTCTCCCCCCAGCCAATCTATATGTCTCTCTTTACCACCCAGCCCCATTTTGTGTGTCTTCCACTCCACCTCCTTTTGTTGTCTCTTCCCCCTTTCCCCACTGGTATGCCTGCCTTCTAACCTCCTTGTGGCGTGGCCATGCGGACCAAGGTAGAGGATCTTCTGTATCCTCTACCTGGTTTGACAGGAAGCTGCTCTCAACAAGCACTTCCTGTCAGACCAGGTAGAAGATACAGTACATCCTCTAACCGTGGCCTTGCTACATGCAGTGACTAGCAGGAGTTGAAGCACTATGCTGTGCACTCCCCTCACGTTGATCACCTGAATATTACATCCACCGGGCGCCTTATGGTTGCACCACCCTGCTTATAGTGTACGTCTCAATATACCCTAAGGTTTACTTATTAAACACAACTGTAATGAGCTGCAAAATTAAACCTAAAAGAGACAAACTATCTTAATAATGGAGTTGGGGAAAAAAATCCAATATAACTACTTTGGCCTTAATTTTGCAATGTAGTTTTCTACTCACTTTAATTTGGTATATGGTGATAAACCCAATTTGCTAGTCCCCCCCCCCCCACCCCCCCTTTCAATCCTAACTACCAGGTATGTTAATTTTGTTCCTTGAAGTTTGCCTATATTGTCAGTAGACCATGGGAAAGTCTTTAGATGAAAGTTAGGACTGGAAGTACTATCTGTGGTATCTCCTCCAGAAGGTCACTACCAGGCCCGACACTATTATTATCCAAAATAAAAGTATTACATATTCCCCGCCAAGTTCCCTTGGTGTTCTCTACTGGACTTTCTTTAATAGGTGTACCTATCAAGCTATGGAGTTGTCTTGCTCATACATTTTGAAATGGGTTACTTAGTGTTTCGGCAGTACATGGGTACAGCATTTATGCAGCTGCCAATATGCAATTTTTCCATAAAACTAGAGGACTCCTCATTAGAGATTTATAAAATGCCACTTGGTGAAAAGCAGTGCAACGTTCTGAATGTGGAGTTGTCACCATGGAAATCAGCTACTTGTTGCTCCTGAGTCCATTAATTGCCACGGGGGCAGCTCCCGTTCGCATACTTTTTCTTGCAACTGTATGTCCTAATAAAGTCATTGCAGTCTAATTCATAGAACTTTGGGCTACTTTTCCGTTAGCTCAAATTTTATGAATCTTCTGTTGCTGTGTTTTCAATTGCAGCTGCATCCATGAAAAAGAATGGTGCCTGGGACATGTATATAAGTAAAGGCACCATTTTCTTTGTGTATTCCTTTAAATGAGATGTAGACCTTCAAGCACTGTTTATTGGTGATTTTTCTTTTATTTGATCAATAGTTTGTTATGCGTCCTTGGTGGACACCAAATGGTGCAGCTTACAGCTATCCTTACGTGCCCACAGGAGCATCCATTCCAAACAAAGTCAGCAGTGAAAACCCAGCCACAAGTTAAGAGTTAAACTGTGTGACCATTCAATGTTGTCATTCCAACCCACTAAACTAATAAAATCTGCCTACACGCCTCTCTGTTTGCCTCCTGTAATCATGAAAAGCAGGAAACAGTGCTATATGTAAGGAAATAGCAGACCTGCCTATGCCCTGTTCTAAAATTGGGAGGGAACCCAAGAGGGGGGAGACAGAGCAGGAACTTTGTTTGTAACCAAGTGCCCACACGCTGATCAATTTGGTTAAAAGGGCACAGCAGACTGGAGGTGACTTTTTTTTTTTTTTTAATGCATTGCATAGAAATTTCTTTAAATAATTGCAAAAGCAACTAGTCCAAAATGATTTTATTAAATATAAGTTAATATTATTGCATTGAAGCTGCAGCATTTGTAATAAATGTACACGAGTTAGATTTCCAGTGGTAAGGCTGCCCAAACAAGGAAGTAATCAGCCAACTCGGATGTTCCAAAAACTTCCAATGACACTTTTAAAAGCGCTGTATTTATTCGCACCGTGCCAGTCAATGCCCAGTCCCTATGATCCCTATGATACTGCATTCCTCCATGCCCCTAAATATGCGAAGTATGGGTTGTTATCCTTAAACTTTAACCCAGGAGTGAATAGAAGATTAAACACACCGGCAAAACAATCATAAAAGTTGCAGTTCTACTGCTGCTAATGGGACATCTTTTGGCTAAGTCTGATATTGAAAACAAAATATTTTTTTTAATACTTTTTAATTATTTAATCTAGTATTAATCAATGCCCTGACTTTTCTCATCTTCCTCCTCTAGAAAAAGGCCCCGGAAATATATTTAAATAAATAAATCTTAAAATTGCAACAAGGCATGACGACGATCATTACATCATGAAATACCAATCAAAACACATCCTGTCATATTAAATTGGTAAAATCGATATTAATAACAAGATCACCTTCTATGAAAAATAATATTAATTATTACTGGTCATCAATATATGAATATAGGTGTGTGTTTATTAAACACTGAATTGAGGTAAATATGAAAAATAGGAAACATTTTAATCTAGGTGAGCTATAGTGAACAATTGGCTATATTAAGTGAATAAACCCTCTGATTTTTGTTTGTCCCTGCATTCATTATTCTGCTTAAATAAACTAAGCAATGATGAAGAATAAGCTGACTCTCTTGTATTTAAAGGGATACAAAATATATATCTGGACTTTTGTCGTAATTACTGTTACCAGTGGATTTGCAATATAAAAGTTTCCTGATAAAGGTACACTTTACAGATACAGCCCGCTGTAGTGGTTATGGTGCCAGGAGTCCTCTGGTTTAATAACTTCTGTTATCTCTTTTTTGGTACTCTGGCAGAGAGGAGGGTTGGAACAGTGCCATGCAGACCCCAGGTACAGTCGAACCATTGCTAAAACTACTTACACTGGGGGGTAGCTGTAATGGTTATAGTGCTAGTAGTGTTCCTTTCATCCCACAGTGCTGTGGAATAACGGTAATGAGAGTATAGAAGCAGCAATGAATAACAAAGTAACTGTGCTGGACGTGATGTGATGTGATTGGATGTACGGGGAGCATCTTCGGATGACTGTGACCCTGAGAAATGAATGCTCTGACTCTGACCTTACTAGGCATTGTTCTATAGAGCTAGGACGTTCCATGGAGATCCTGTGTCACTAACCCTGGAAGAAAACAAAACACAAAAATGCACTTTTTTATGACACCTCTTGATTTCAGGTCTTATCTCTCTGCCCGCCCCTGTCTCCTTTGAATGGAATTTGTTTGCTAACATCAAACTTCCCTGGCACACAGCACATCACCTGTCCTGCTCTAAATCACTCCGAGCACCTTTGTGTCTTCCGACTCTCAGGATGAAATATGTTAACAGCAGGCAATCATAGCTGAAAGTATAATAAACATGGTGAAAATAGGCCAAGCACTGTACTTACGATTCTTTAGAAGAAACACTTGTTATTAAAACAAAGTTTTATAGCTCTATACCCAACTATATATCCACTTAACATTCCCTGATCACAAAGAATTTCTTATATTATAACATTTTGCCTAAAATGGACAACACAGAAGACTAAAATAATAATAATAATCATGACAATGAAAATAATTACATCTTAATGGCCCTAGAGTAAACAGCAAATATAAAGGGTTTGCTTCTGTCCTGATATCAGGAAATGGCTGAAATCTCTCACCCAATCATGGTCATCCCATTACGTGTATTCTTTCTATGTTTCCATGTGTGGCAAGGCTTTATGTACACATGCTTGCATAGATAGGCTTGTTGCTTGCTAGACATGTGAAGGGGGGGGAATTGGTTTTGCTTTGCTTTGCTTTGGTACTTCAGGAATTTGTTTCGGTGATATTAGGTAATTATCAAATGGGAAGGAATCAAAATTCTTCATAAGTGTTTAAGAAAATTGGAAGTCTGTCTGGTAGCTATCTCACCTAACTTTGTACCCTTACGTCAGATTGCCCCACTTTGGTATCCTAAATTGGGGTTGCCACCAGGCAGTTTGTACAATCCCACATAAGGGTACCAAATTATGGACTTATCTATTGAACAGCACCCGAATTTGGTATCCTAAATAGGGCAATCCCACATATAGGTACTGAATTAGAGAGCTATCCACTAAACCGCAGAAAGAGCAAAAAAAATAATATTTATCTTAAAGGACCAATATAGGCACCCAGACCACTTCAGCTCAATGAAATGGTCTGGGTGCCTGGTCCATCTAGGGTTAACCCTTTTTGCTATGTTTGCTATGAGAAACTGCAATGTTTACCTATCGGTTAATCCAGCCTGTAGTGGCTGTCTCATTGACAGCCACTAGAGGCGCTTCCGCGCTTCTCACTGTGATTTTCACAGTGAGAAGACGCCAGCGTCCATAGGAAAGCATTGAGAATGCTTTCCTATGAGACTGGCTGAATGCGCGTGCGGCTATTGCCGCGCATGCGCATTCAGCCGGTGACGGAAGAAGAGTGAGGAGAGTCCCAGCACGAGGGAGCACGGCACTGGAAAAAAGGTAAGGGATTAACCTCTTCTTCCCCCTTCAGCGCCACGGGAGTGGGACCCTGAGGGTGGGGGCACCCTCAGGGCACTATAGTGCCAGGAAAATGAGTATGTTTATAAAAAAAATATAAAAAGCCTTGTTTTCTTAAATTTTCTCTTTCAGTTGGTTAGTAGATAAGTCCCTAATTTGATACCACGTAAGGATAGCAAATTAGGGTGTTATCTGCTAAACAGCTGAGACGTCACAATTAAGAAAAAAGCCCTTAAATGCTTTAAAATTTGCTATTTCTGTTGCCTATAGATAAGTCCCTAATTTGCTATCCCTATGAAAGAAGATGGATCTAATAATATTCATATGCTGTTGAATTCAGAAGCTTCCGAACCCAATTGCACACGTCAAGTGCTTGCATGGCTGTGAATGGTCTGGAAAAGGGTTTGCTTAAAGGAATACTATAGCGTTAGGAATACAAACCTGTATTCATAGTGCTATAGTGCCCCTGTCCACTGTTAAATACAGCCCCTACACCGTTTGCTAGGAAAATGAATACAATTATGATTTTGCATACCTTTTTTTCCAGCACCGAGACTCCCTTTGCGCTGGTTAAAACTACTCGTCCTACAATGTCACACTGTTGGAGGCACCTAATACGTATGTGTGGCAAGCGCTGCCCTCGCATTAAAGCTTCCCCATAGGAAAGATTAAATCAATGCTTTCCCATGAGGAATTTGAAGATGTTAAACATCCTCATACAAAGCGTGAGAACGTCCAACTTAGTTTCACAGAATAAAACTGTTAGATAGAAGAAGACAGCCACCAGAGAATCACAAACCCTGCAATGTAAACATTACTGTTTCAATGAAACTGCAATGTTTTACATTGCATGGTTAAGGGGACAGGGGCACTGCACCCAGACCACTTCAATGAGATTATCTGAGTGTCTGTAGTGTAATTTTAAACAGTCTAAGACTGTGCTATCTGATCCTCTAACCAGACTGTATTGAGAATCAGCCTGCAATGGACCCCTTACCAGATCAAATAGACAGCTCACGTTGCACTTACACTACTTGTGCTGTTACATACCTCCCAACTGTCACTATTTAGGAGGCACAGTCCCTATTTGGGCCCAAATCCTTTTTCTTTTCTATCCCAATGTCCCTTTTTTTTCTAGATTCTCCATATCTGAGTGCATACCACAGCTCCACAACAATAATACTCACAGTAACGTATCTTTAAACTATATTAAAAGTGATAAGAAATCAGTCTATGTATATAAGATACAGTGTTATTGTTCTAAATTACATTTTAGTTGCATAAATTGTTATTAGTAAGTCACCTAAAATTTCTCAAAACAGCACCATCCCTGGCCACACCCATACTCGCACCCCTAAAATTAATAAAATGTCCATTGTCCATCTTTGTCCATTTAAAATGTTGGGATGTTGGGGGGGGGGGGGGGCGTGGCCAACAGTGAACCGACACAGGCGTCTTTACCCTGAGCTCTGTCCGGGCCCAGGGAAAACCCAAGAAATAGAGCAGCTAAACACAGAGTTTCCACACCAGAACAACACCCCCTACTCACAGCGACAATGGGGCGCAAAAGAGGCTCCCTGTCAGCCGGATATTCGGCTCTTCGAGAGAGACCGCGACTGCAACAACAGTCCGAAATGGCGCCGGAGCCGCGGGCGAACCAGAGCCATTAGAGGCCTCTATGGAGGAGAATGATCCTCTCCCCGCTCCGGGGTAACTACTCCCACCTCAGCATCTAGCGAAGATGAGGCACCCTTGATGAAGGGAGACATCATCAAGGGGCTCCTGATTGACCTCCGGAGGGTCTGGCAGGAAGACCTCCAAGTGGCACAGGCCGAAATAAAAAGCTGAAGAAGCTGGAGGGGAGAGAGGCTCACAGGACCAAACACATACAAGCCACAGATGACAAACTGGGGGGACTAACCACCCAGGTTCAACACCTCCACAGAGTGGTGACCACTTTAGAAGTGCATCACGGAAAGAAAAATATACGCCTCAAGTATTCACAGAGACACTGCCAATGTTTCTAAAAGAGTTGCTTGCAAACATGGACATTATAGACACCCCTGAACAACCTATGATAAAGTCCACGTTCAAAGTGTGGAAATCAGCCCCGGCGCCAAACGGCGCATCCAGAGATATTATTGCGGTGACAAGAGATATCGCAGCGAGAACGGCGATTATGAATCGCTCACGGGAGATGGGGACCATTCAGTGCAAGGGTCATGCTGTAGCTATATATGCGGATATCCTGTTCTCGGTTCTGGTAGAGAAGAGGAAGCTGGCCCCGATAGCTAGACGACTAAGAGGCCACTCCATGAAATACTGATGAGGAATTGAGGGGTCCCTTTTGGTGGATAGTGGAGAGGAGACCATTATGCTGACATCTGCAGAAGACCCAGAACTGCTCCTGCAGGCACTGGGATTGTCTGGTGACCTACGAGGAGCTCCCATAGAGGCAACAACTAGAAACCAGGACAGAGAAATGAGAGGCAACCACAAGCCTATCCAACCGCTACAGAACACACACAAGAAAGAGCACCCTCTGTCTAGACACCGGGGTGCCATCCTCGGCACTTCGAGACCACTGAACAGTCCAAACTGTATCAAACACATCACTTGAGGTTCGTCAGATCAATATGGGCCACAGTCTGGCGACCCAACCACTTCCCGCTCGGAGGCTTGGACTAGACTTACCTACCAATGACCCCATCATAACCGAGTACCATATACCAAGTTTTCCTCAGCTGAAATGCCCGGTGCCCCCAAGTGCCAGCCCAACAACGTTATGTTACCAGTAGCTATGTTGCTACTCTTTTTCTTCCTCTATTCTTTCTAATATGTTGGTACTAAACGCTATTGTCCAAGTGCTGTGTAAAATACTCAAGGCTTACAATGCTGTACTTAACTTAAAGGACCACTATAGGCATCCAGACCACTTCAGCTCAATGAAGTGGTCTGGGTGCTAGGTCCATCTAGGGTTAACCCTGCAGCTGTAAACATAGCAGTTTCATTGAAACTGATATGTTTACAATAGGGTTAATCCAGCCTCTAGTGTCTGTCTCATTGATTTTCACCGTGAGAAAACGCTGCCGTCCATAGGAAAGCATTGAGAAATGCTTTCCTATGGACTGATTGAATGCGCGCGCGCCTCTTGACGGTGCATGTGCATTCAGATGATGTCGGAAGAGGGAATTTAACCCCTTCTTCCCTCTTCAGTCCAGCGGGGGTGGGACCCTGAGGGTGGGGGGGACCCAAAGACCCTATAGAGCCAGGAAAACAAGTTTGTTTTCCTGTCACTATAGTGGTCCCTTAATAAAAAAATATAAATTGAAAAAAAAAGAAAGGATATTATGCCATATTGCCTCATCCTATTGCACACTATGCCAAATGCTTAACTAGATCAGTCAACTTGTTCTAGATTGGCTCAACTATACCCCAGATAAGCCAAGCCCCTTATGTTGAACTGGTAAGAAAACAGGAAGTTGGCTAAAAACAACATGCATAGTATTTAAAGGGACACTATAATCACCAGAACCACTGCAGCTTAATGTAGTTGTTCTGGTTTCTATAGCCTGTACCGGCATGCTTTTCAATATAAATGCTGCTTTTTCTGAGAATAGGCAGTGTTTACATTGCTACCTAGTAATACCTCTAGTGGCAGTCATTCAGACGGCCACTAAAGTTGCTTTGGATTGACTGAGCATCAAGATTGATAGGGGCATGGCATAGGAAAAAAAGTGTGTAAACTCCCCCATCCCCATGCGATTGGAGAGGGGCTGGAGACCAAAATAGTTTAACACTATGGTGTCAGGAATAGTGTTCCTTTAACTCAGTGTGTATAGATGTATGTCTAGCAGTGTGTATCAGTCTGCACCAGTATGTGTCAATAGTAAGTGAACCTCTCCCGTACAGTGCAGACCTGGAAGTGAATGCAGAAGGTCACGTGACGAAGTGGTGTGTCGTGGGAACGTGGTTGCTAGGTAACAAGTATACAGTGGTGAGGACCGTGGAAAAAAATGCACTGATAGTGCTTGCCAAAGCATGGAGAATAGAGATAACCCTCCGCTCCCAGCGACTCAGCCAGCTTTGCTCGGTGCACAATGAATGACATTGTACCAGTATGTGTGTCTGTGAAATGTATCAGTACGTGCGTTTGGCAGTGTCAGTCTGTGTCAGCAGGTATGTATTGAGTGGACATTTTTTATTTTCTAAGGGCTCGAAGATTTCGGATAGAGGCCCTGGGTGCTTCCTATTTAGTGTAAAGAATCAGATCAATGAGTAGCAGGTTCACTTGAATAAGCATCCTTTCTTTGACCCTACAGTGGAACCTCGGAACTTGAACGTTCCCTTACCTGAACAATTCGGAAGTCGACCAAAAATCTGAGGAAAAAATGTCTTGTTACACAAACAATTCTCGGTACCTAAACAAATAATGCCACAAACATGTTCAATTATAAAGTTATGTCTCACTTTAGTCATATTTGAAAGGCCAGAAGAACAGTTACCTATCCCCAACCAAACAAAAATATATCTTCTCCTTTTTACTTACGCCATCATCTCTCAACATTACAGGTAAAGTTACATTTTCATTTAATTTACTGTACATTGTGTTTATTATTTTTTTTCTATATGATTTTATGCACGTAAGGCATTATTAAACTGTAAAATTTGTGTTAAAATGCTGTAATTTTGGGGGTCTGGAACAAATTAATCAAATTTACATTAATTCTTATGGGAAATGTTGATTTGGAACAAATCCATTGTAGTTCCTAGTACTCTTTTTTTCTGAAAAAGAAATGATGAAAAGGTGTGAATGTGGACAGAAGAGGGAGACAACGTGCTACATTGTTCACTTTATCATATATTTTTTTTTTTTTAACAAAACATATAAATAATGTTTCTAAGTTTGTGTATGATTAAATCATTATTATGGTCAAATCATCTCCACCAAACTCTTAACAGATTTCTTCACTACTGTAATTGGATTCAATGCTCCAACATTCACTTGATATAATTCCTCCCAGGTTCACTGCATTCACTATCAACTGAGCAGAGTGGATCTCGTGCTGCAGTGAGATTTATTTGACAATTAGCTCGACCAAACAGTAGTTGAATTTCACTGGTAACAAGAAAAAAAATAGACATCTTTAAAAAAAAAAGAAAAAAAAGGATTTTAAAAGTTTAGGGGAGACCATTCTCACACTATACGGTGAAATCGTCCTAATCTAATTGTAATGCTTAAGTCACATCTGACACATACTGATCCCCTAGCTTGATAATCAAACTATACATCCCATAGTATACTGAGAGGGGACATGGAACCATAATGGAGTAGGTCATCTACCACCAGACAGGAATGTTATTAGACAAAGACCACCTAGCAACCAACTGTGCATGATGTATAACAGAAGAATACCTAAATATGTCTAGTGTGATGAATGAATAATCAATAATGCAACACGTGTTCTGTATCGTTTTATTGTACATGGATTTATGTTTACTCCACCCCACTTTTCCTTCCTGTACCCCATCATCCTATGAAAAGACAAATCAAAATTGTCAAATTGAAGAAAATAAAAGTTATGGGGAGGGAGAGTTATCATTATTGGTATGTATATAGTGCCAACATATTCCACAGTGCTACAATAGATAGCACAGTACAGACAAAGCAATACAGAAGGAATAGAGGACTCTACCCCGTGAGTTGAGATCTAGCATTTATTGCCCTTTCATACAAGGTACTGTGCTCACGAGCTTACAATCTAAAGGACAAGGACATTATGGAGATTTGAGATAATTACCTGACAGCTGGGAGAAAGACCTATTTTTAAAGCGGCACTGTCATGCAGAAGTTACCTTTCCCCAATCGATTCCTCTTCTCTCCCTCTGTCAGGATCTGTTCTTCCTTTCTTCCTGTCTGCTCTAGTTTTCTTTAAAACATAAGACAAAGTAGGGACTACTTTGTCTTATGGAGGTTTCCTACGCCTGACCAGCGGAGGAGCAAAGTGTGCTTCATTTCCGGTGGTCAGAGCAATTTTCCCACAATTCTTACCTTTCCTCTGTGATCTCGCGATGCTTCCTGTCAGTATTCCTGATGTCCTGTCATTTAGACATTTGCAAGCAAATCAGCTAGCACAATCTAAAGGTAAGTTTTTATGCTCTTTCAAAATACCATAAGTTGTTTTAGGCAGGACAGGAACATTCCACACACAGGGCAAGCAAAAGTGCTTTACGTGACTCGAGTCTTTCATTTTCATCCAGACAGACAGGGAGGTTTTTGTTCCACTTCCATTAGCTCCACATTGAGCTCTACTGCAGCTTAATGAGAACCCTCTGATTTAAATATTTCCTGGTAAAAAGAGGAGGGCTTGGGGGCGTGGTCTGCCTGCCAACTGTGATGGCCACCTAAAGTCGGAGCTCCGCACCTGACAGGGGAGGGCTGGCAGCCTTAGGCCTGGGGGCCAAAACCAGTCAAGTGGCCCATTGCGCCACCAAATCAGTTCACCATCCATGCCCACCTTTTTCTGGTTTTATAACGGATATTGATGTTATGCTAATCAGTAGCTCTTTGCCATACCCGCTCCTTCACGGCTCTGACTTTCAATGTTGTCAGAGCACAGGCTGAGAATCTCTGAGCCTGTGCTCTGACTCACTAACTGAGCGCCGGAACCACAAGGGAGAGGATATGATCTGACTGCACCTACTGCTGGTGCGCACCAGTGGACCACCAGCGAATCGTTTAAATTAAATATGCTGGTGTACCCAACTTGTGAGCTGTGTTGGCCGCCGGGCGCCTCTGTTGTCATGGCACCCTGCGTGACCGCACAGCTTGCCCACCCCAACGGCTGGCCCTGCTGACACACACTGATGTTACTACTTAGACATCCCTCAATATTAATACAGAGATGAGAGTAAACACCAATAAACTGTGGAAACAGAGCTGATCCCCCAAAATTTATAAAGGTTTGCCTAGAGGATTTATTCAAGATTAAATCATGCCTCCTCCTCTCTCCCCCATGCGCTGCTCTGTAGGCTGGGAGGAAGTGAAGAGTAATCACAGTCTCCCAGCACAACGCCACCTGTGGCTGCATGGGGAACAGCTGTTTAATGGAATGCTTGCAGGACGGCCAGCTGCCGCAGAACCTCTTTGTTTCCGTCTCTGCAAAGGGCTCCAGGCACTGCTTGTTGTGAGTGTGAGCCACTGTAAATTAGGGGCAGAGGGCACTTGCACTGCGGTCAAGACGGGTCTGGGCAGGAGGAGAGTGCAGTGCAATCAGTGCACTCCCATCCTGTGGGTCACCAGTAGACTGGTGCACCTGCCCAGGATCAGAGCCGGTGCAAGGATTTTTGCCGCCCTAGACAAAATATAAATTTGCCCCCCCCCCCCCCATGTGACATCACAATGCCCCACCCATATGATCTGCCATATGAACTAACGCCAGTGCTGCACACAGTGTGTGTTTACATTAAAAAGCCTGCAGGGACCAGCTATAGACACCAGAACCACTTCATTAAGCTATAGTGTCCCTTTAATGTGAGGTAAATTATAGATTAGTGTCACTAATAATATACTAGATTGCCTACTTACAATTAGATGAGGATGATGATGGGCTGCAGTTTGGCTCCACTGGTCTGGTGTAGAACAGGACCTCTGGAGGCTGTTTGCAACTGTGGTCACAAAATTCAACGTTCTGGGAGAATTGGAAGCAGCTCCATTTTTTGGGGGCCTCTTACACAGCTCAAGGTCTGGGCCCCAGTGCCTGACGGTGAGTATGCCCATAAGGCCCACTCATAAGTCCACTTATATGTTCCACCCACCCATGAGCTCGCTCACAGGGAGTGGAGTGTGTAGGGGATGTGTTATGTGTTATCTAATATGTGTGCTTATGGTATGTAGTGTATAGGGATACCAGTTTGTGCAGGTGATGCAGTGTGTTTGTGTGTAGTGGAAGCAGTGTGTATTTGTGTATAAGGGATGTATTATGTGTTTCTGGTTGTGTGTGAGGGATGCATTGTGTGAATCTGTGTTTGTATGCATAAGGGATGCAAGGTGTGTGTCTGTATGTGTGTGCATTGAGTGTAAGAGATACATTGTGTTTCTGTGTGTATGTAAGAAAACAGTGTGTGTGTAAGGGTTTGCATTGTATGTTTCTGTGTCTGTGTGCAAATGATGCATTGTCTTTGTGTGTAAGGGTTGCATTGTGTGTGTGTGTGTAATGGATGCATTGTGTGTTTCTCTGTGTGTAAGGGAAGCATGTTCTGTTTCTGTGTATGTATAGGGATGCATTGTGTGTTTCTGTGTATGTATAGGGGTGCATTGTGTGTTTCTGTGTATGTATAGGGATGCATTGTGTGTGTGTGCGCGTAGTGTTAAAGAGCTCCCTGTCTTGCCCCCTGTCCTATAGAGCTGTCCCTTCTGTCCCTTAGAGCTCTCCCCTGCCCCTTAGTGGTCTCTCCTCTCCCCCACCCTCCCCTAGCAGTCTCTTCTCACACTCACCCACCCTCCCTGTGCTCTTCTCATCCCCCCTCCACCCTCCCTGTGTTCTTCTCACTCCTCCCTCTGTGTGTTCTCACCCCCCCTGTGTTCTTCTTACCCCACTCCTCCCTGTGTTCTTCTTACTCCCCCCCCTGTTCTTCTTACCCCCTTCTTCTTATTACTCCCCCTTCTTCTTACCCCCCTTCTTCTTCTTAACCCTCCTACTTCTTCTTACACCCTCCTTCTTCTTCTTACCCCATTCTTCTTCTTACCCCCCTTCTTCTTCTTACTCCCCCCTCTTCTTCTTACTCCCCCTTCTTCTTCTTACCCCTTCTTCTAATTACTCCCCACTCTTGTTCTTACTCCCCCTTCTTCTTCTTACCCCCCTCTTTTTCTTATCTCCCCTCCTTCTTACTTCCCCTTCTGCTTACTCCCCCCTCTTATTATCCCCCTCCCCTCTTCTTACTCCCTCTCTTCCATCTTCTTACTCCCCCCTCCCCTCTTCTTACTCCCCCCTCCCCTCTTCTTACTCCCCCCTTCTTCTTACTCCCCCCTTCTTCTTACTCTCCTCCCCTCCCCTCTTCTTACTCTCCCTCTCCCCTCTTCTCACTCCCCCCTTCTTCTTACTCTCCCCCCCTCCCCTCTTCTTACTCTCCCCCCTCCCCTCTTTTTACTCTCCCCCCTCTCCTCTTCTTACTCTCCCCCCCCTCTTCTTACTCTCCCCCCTCCCCTCTTCTTACTCTCCCCCCTCCCCTCTTTTTACTCTCTCTCCCCCTCCCCTCTTTTTACTCTCCCCCCTCCCCTCTTTTTACTCTCCCCCCCCCCCTTCTTCTTACCCCCTCCCCTGTAGGTGGCCGAGCTGCACTCCGGTCCGCAATCCCGGCCGGAGTGATAGGAAGGTACTCAGTGTGCACCTTCCTGTCAGTCCGGCCGGGTACAGGAAACAAACTCCTGTTCCGCGCGGAACAGGAGTTTCTGTTTCCTGTACCCGGCCGGACTGACAGGAAGTGCACACTCAGTGTGCACCTTCCCATCACTCCGGCCGGGACCGCGGACCGGAGTGCAGCTCGGCCACCTACAGGGGAGGGGAGGGAGGGAAAAGCAGCTGCAGCCGTCTGAGCGCTCTTTACAGAGCGCTCGGCGGCTGCAGCATTTAAAGGGCCGGCCCGCCGCGGCCGGTCCTAAAATAATTTCGGGCGGCCTGGGGGGCAATTGCCTCCCTGCCCCCCGGCCCAGCCCGCCCCTGGCACCTGAGGCTCATAAACACGCACTGTAACCAGCACCAACCTGACCCATACGCGTCCAGACTCGACCCCAGCGAACCCTAGGCTACCCGCCTGCATCGACCGCGGATGTCCAGCCGCAAGCCCGCCAAAAAGAGCCCAAAGGAAGCTCAGTCAGTGGCGGAGATGTTCACGGCCCAGAGGCCGTCGCCACGTGGCAATGTTGCCGACACGGGCCTCAGTGAGACAAGCCCGATAGACACAGCCGCCACCACCACCGCACACACGGCTCCCGAGGCCTCTTTCAGCGCCATCCTTAAATCACTGACGGAGGTGAAAGGATACTTAGCAGCTGAAATAACACGCACAGCGGCGGAAGTGAAGGCAGAGATTGCCGCCATTGGGGCCCGCACGACCAAAACGGAGCGCAGAGTGGCACATATGGTCACAGCGCAGAACGATGCCACTAAGCTCACCAACACCCTCCAGCAAAAAATTACTGATCTGGAGATTGAATTGGAGGACATATCTAACAGGTCAAGATGCAATAACCTACGTATTAGAGGCCTCCCGGAGACGGTACGGGACGAAGACCTAGAACAGGTGCTCTTGCAAAATTTCCGACAGCACTTGCCTAACATACCGGACCACCTTTGGCTGATTGACAGAGCATACAGAGCCCTCAGGGCCAAAGGCCCGAAGACCAGCCCGCCAAGGGACGTCATTGTAAAATGGCATTATTTCTAGACAAAGGAAACAATACTCAAACAGAGCAGAACAAAACGGTTCCAACATGAAGGTGCCGAATTGCAATTGTACAAAGACATCGCCCCAGCAACCCTCCTCCGTAGACGGGCGTGGAAACCAGTCACGAACCTACTGCGACAGAAAGGGATCTGATTTGCCTGGGGCTACCCCTTCAAGATTATTGTCTTCCATGGACCCTCACAGTCCATACTGCTACCTTCGACCAACATCCAAGACTTTCTGAAAGACCTGGATATACTGCTACCGGAGGACTTGCAACTACCGGCGACCGGCACCACAGACCTGCCACCCTTGCCTGCTAGCTGGGAGGATCACGACTCCCGATCGACCTGCGCTGTGGTCATATAGCAATATAGTAATGTATTTGCCAACTCTGAACTTGCACACGCTTCATAGCATCTGCTTTACTACTTTATGTACTGTTGCTCATAGTTAGAGCCTGTTGAAGGGGATTTGCGGTTACACTTAGGCCTAAGGGGTTAACGCTGGGGCAAGGGGGTAAGGAGAGGGAGGCATGTGAGGTCCACTGACCAAAGATCCACGGGATGGCGGGGGCAACATGGGGGCCCCGGTACCTCCCCAGGAGCATAGTACACACTGACCCAAGGGTGCACCACGCAGGTGCTACATTATGGCACATCGAGATGGGCCATACCTGGGCTGAGAGGGGGGGGGGTCCATATCCAACTAAAAACAAGAAGAAGAAGAAGAAAAAAAAAAAGGTGGGGGAGGGGTAATCGCTAAAATGATAGCTGATGCAAGGAGTACACACATTGAACTGCATTTGCTAGGTAGAGGGAAATGTGAGCCTGCAATGCATAATATGTCGAGAACTTAGGACAGCGACCAGTAACTGTCACAGACCACTATCCGAAGAGCGGGAATCTCGGGTCATGTGACCTGGCGCTCCCGCCTAAACCAGGGACAGGGACGTAAGGATGAGAGAAGGTAATAGAGAAGGTAATCGCCCAGCTGCCAAACAACTCCAGGGAGTCAGTCCCCCATCCCCATATCGCACAGACGCACTAATGACTGAGGGGACGGTGATGGATACATAATAGTAAGATCAGCTCAAGAGGGCGCAAATATGGGGCTACAATACCACGTAAGGTCACTGAGTTTCTTGTGTGCTGCTCAACAGTCAATAGCACCAATGGGAACAGTTCCCCCCCCCCCTCTAAGGCCACAACTTAGCAGGGAAGCCTAAATCCCTAGCTACAAGGATGGTGAACACGGAATACTGAGGACATCTTAACTCGCACACGATAGCAAACTCACTGACGCCAGCCCTCCGCCATTTTACTTGGGGCACCCCCCCCGGACCAGGGGACAACTGACATAAGGCATAGTAATGTGGAACGCAGACGGCCTGAACAAGCAGGGACAGTACAGGTGGACGACCCCTCTCCCCCCCCAGGCTAACCAGTAGACACAGGTTGTTTATATTTTGGCCGAGCCTCGGCAGGGTGCATATCGGCTGAGCTTCCCCCCCGTTAGAGGAGATACCCTCAGCGCGGTGGACACCCACCCCTTATAGCTCCTGGCGACTGGTAAGACCCGGATAATTTTATTGATTGTTTTAGCTATATTACGCTCATAGTGAACTTGGTTGGTTCACACAGAATATTGAATTGTTCATTCACCTATTCATTTGCTTCTTCTTAGGTTGTATATTCGCTACAACCTCCTACCTACCTACCTCAATCTTCCCCACCCCACCCTCCTCCTCTCCTCCGTCCCGCACGCATCCGTAAGAGACTTGGAAGAGGTTGGCCTCTGAGGACACACCTGCTGGGGTGGACGGCGCCGGTCCCGGCTAGAGCGCGAGACAGACTGACAAACCGCCTTAAGTTGGGTAAGCGGACGCACTATATTCCACACAGAGACATGGACTTAAAAATAACTTCACTAAATGTGAATGGGCTAAATATACCCACAAAAAGGAGGCTACTTCTCAGAGAAGTGAGGCGACAGAGGGCAGACATCACATTTGTGCAAGAAACCCACATACCACACAGCTCCCACATAGCCTTAACAGATCACATATATACGAGGGCATTCGCATCCCGAGCCCCTTGGAAAAAAAATGGAGTAGAGATACTCATCCATAAATGCCCTATACAGATCACAAACATACAAACTGATACGGATGGCCGGTACGTGGTGCTGTCGGGCACGATTCACTCCAACACCTATCACCTAGTGAATGTATATGCCCCGAACTCCCCCACACCAGAGTTCTGGACAGACCTCGAGACGAGGATCACCACCCTCCCAAGGGGAATATTGATAGTGGGGGGACACCTTAATGCGACACCCTGCCCAGCGACAGATCGGGGAGGCGGAAAACACCTCCCACGATCACAACACAGAGGGGGTCAAGACAAACTCCTGAACAAATCCATCCTTAACACGGGATTGTTAGATCCATGGCGTATCCAGCACCCGGGTAAACGTGATTACACGTTCTACTCTGCCCCTCATGCCACCTACTCACGCATTGACCTATTCCTCACGAACAAACTGGGTATGCAATGGGTCAAGACTACTGCGATAAATCTAATCTCTTGGTCTGATCACGCAGACCTAGAAATAACCCTTAAAACCGCTGGTACGCGCACACCCTGGAAGTGGAGGATGAATGCCTCCCTTCTTAAAAACTCGCAGATCCAAGAGAGTATTAGGCATGAGATAACACAATACTTTCAAGCCAACGACACCCCGGAAATATCTCCCACTACCCTGTGGGCAGCTCATAAGCCCGTTATCAGAGGCCTCCTCATTAAACTGGCCACACACCATAAAAAGAAAAAATACGACAAGCTCACGGACTTGCAAAAACAATTACGCAGAACAGAGCTGCAACATAAACAAACTGCCACACCAACCACATATAGGGACTTACAAGAAATTAGACGAATGATCAGGGAGTTGATGGTGGACGAAGTCAGCAACGACATTCGCCACACCAAAAGACTCTTTTACGAGAAGTCCAACAAAATGGACACCCTTCTCACAAGAGCCCTACGACCTAGAGCACATAAGATCACGACAATAATCGTCCAGAATAAACAAGGAACGATCCTTACCAACCCCACCGACGTCAATGACGAAGTTACACAGTTCTGTGCACAACTCTATAATCACTCTCCCGCCCTGACAGAGTCCAACACTGAGTACATGACAGAGCTTCAGACATTCCTCGCCAGGGCCCAACTCCCGAAACTCGCCACGAACTTGAAAGAGCCCCTGGGAGATGCCATAGAAATGGATGAGGTAGTAACAGCCATCGCAGGGCTCAAGGGGAACAAAGCCCCAGGTCCTGATGGATTTGATGGCACATACTATAAGACCTTCAGAGACGAATTAATGCCACACCTAACTAAAATGTACAAATGCTGGACAGAGGGTGAAACGCCGCACCAAGAACTCTCGACAGCAGATATAACCCTGATCCCTAAACCAGATAAGGATACCACAAACATAACCAATTACCGGCCCATATCCCTCATAAATTTTGACATCAAAGCCTACGCAAACCTCCTAGCCAACCGACTGAACCCACTTCTCACCAAATGTATACATGCCGACCAAGTGGGCTTCGTCCCCACAAGACAGTTATACGAGAACACACGAAGGGCGGTGGACCTCATATGGAGGACGGGGAAGAAACAGACGCCTTCTCTGATCCTCTCTTTGGATGCGGAGAAGGCGTTTGACAGGGTCCTATGGCCCTTTCTTTTCACGCTATTGCGCGACATGCACCTACCGGACACATTTGTCAACGCAATCCACGCCCTATACGCGAACCCCAGAGCACAAACACTAATACCCGGAACGACACAACGCCCTTTCTCCCTTAAAAATGGCACACGACAGGGATGCCCCCTGTCCCCCCTCTTATTCATACTAGCGCTAGAACCGCTACTGCGGCTCATAAGGGAACACCCGGGGATCAGGGGTGTCAGGATAGCGACAGAGGAGTTTAAAGTCTCGGCCTACACCGATGACATAATGCTGACCCTCACCGACCCGAAAGACTCGGTGCCAAACCTTCTCGCTCTGCTTGACGAGTATAAACGCGTCTCGGGGTACAAGATAAACGTTACTAAATCGGTGGGCATGCCCATTGGACTCTCTGATTCAGACACCACCTGGTTGGCCCACACCTATACCCTGAACATTAGCCGACGCCCAATTAAATACCTAGGGGTGGCGCTCCCCCCCCCCGACCCCAAAGACCTATATGCGGAAAATCATAAACGACTGATGACCACGTTAATAAAAGACCTTGCCAAATGGCAAGATAAACCTATTTCGTGGATAGGCAGACTGCATAGTGTCAAGATGAACATACTGCCGCGCCTTCTGTTCCTCTTCTCAATGCTTTCCTATGGACGCTGGCGTCTTCTCACTGTGAATATTACAGTGAGAAGCGCGGAAGCGCCTCTAGCGGCTGTCAATGAGACAGCCACTAGAGGCTGGATTAACCCTATTATAAACATAGCAGTTTCTCTGAAACTGCTATGTTTATAGAAAAAAGTGTTCACCCTAGCTGAACCTGGCACCCAGACCACTTCATTAAGCTGAAGTGGTCTGGGTGCCTATAGTGGTCCTTTAAAGAAATAATTTCTGGAGTTAGTTGATTATTACTCTTCCATTTTACTCGATAAATACCAATATACTCCATTGGGTATATTGATAAATACAATTCAAGATGGAAGGACAGGAAAATTAACAAAATAGAAAGTTATCAACAGCCACTTACAGGGTTATTCACTAAAGTGAGAATTGTTAGAAATTCAAAGTGAATTTCAAATTTAACGCCAAAATAGCCAAACCGGAAAAATTCTCCAAGTCAGTAATGCTTCCAGTTTGGGTATTTTGGCGTAAATTTCAAATTCACTTTGAGACATGTTTTTAATTCAAACTGAATTCGATCTGGTGAATAACACTGTAAATTAGACATTGTTACTAGAATAAGCTGCTTTTTATTTTTATGAAGAGCATTTCAAATCTTTTTGGTGAAAAATAATTCAGAAAAGTGATGTGTTTTATAGTCTGAAATAAAATTACATAATAAATGATTTATTTTTGTTACAAACACTCATGGCCTTTCCTTATTTTCCTTCATACATTTTTATTTGGGGCCAATGTCTTCATTAAATTTCATTAAACTTTCTTGCACTCATATGATTCTTCTCCTTTTAAAGCACACTATTTACATTAACCAATGATTTGATAATATTATATTATAGCATAGTCATAATAATATCATGCAACCAGTGGGTTGCCCATGTTACACTGACTCAGTCAGTCAGAGTGTCTCGGCCGCGCGCTTTCGGTCATTGCCCTGGGGGCGTGCCCGGGGGTGGGGGGTCGGGGGCGCGCACTGTCCTTGTCCCTATATGAGCCGGACCATGGCCGGGGCACGGCAGACAGCCAGTGCTGGGAGACAATTGGGGTTTGGGAGACAAGTGCTGAGAGGGCAAAGAGTCCCATGGGAGAGTCCACACAGCGGGCACTGCGGGGGGCCCTGCGCTGTCGGGGTGCTGGGTGAGAAAGGGGCCCCTGAGGGAGCTGACAGGTGTCTGGAGAAACTCATTTCGTTGTTAAAGAACTGTGTGCCCGGCTGGCACTCTCTGGCAATGCCCCCCAGTGAGGGAGCCGGGGTGCCCCCTCTTACCCGGTGCTAAGTGCTGCCAAATTCCCGCTGGGAGATCCTTCCTGAGCTACAGATTGGGCACGACACCCACTGCCGGGGGACACTTACAGATACACAGAGGGCACGGCACCTACCTGCTGACCAGGTGCGAGTGCCAAGCGGGATCCTCGGTGCCCCTCACCGTGTGCTGACAGCTCCCCGCACTGCGGACTGTGCCCGGATATCTGGCAGTGCCCGGTGTGATAGCTGGCAGTGCCCAGTGTGATAGCTGGCAGTGCCCGGTGTGATAGCTGGCAGTGCCCGGTGTGATAGCTGGCAGTGCCCAGGTAGCTGGTTGGCAGTCTTTGTGCCCAAGTTGTGGCTGGCAGTGTGTGTGCCCGGGTAGTTGGCTGTGAGGGGTTGGCAGTGCCCTCGGCGGGATGCCCGGCATGCAGTGACCGCGGGGAGATGCTAGCAGCCCGGGTTCTCTTGCTGATTGGCTGTTGCTGGCTCCTGCTGGTGCCGGTCCAGTGCTGCGGTCCTGGCCGGGGTCCGGTTGGCCGGCGCCGCCCCCCCACTCACCGGCTGCGGCCGCTCCACTACAAGCAGTTCGTGCCCAACGTGGCCGAGAAGACCCTGGGGGCCAGCGGCAAGAGCGAGAGCAAGATCTGCCGGGGCTCGGACCGGTTCCGGGAACTAGTACCGAACTACAACCCGGACATCATCTTCAAGGATGAGGAGAACACTGGGGCTGACCGGCTAATGAGTGAGGTGGGTACTTACCTGTGCTACCAGTGTGATCCCGCCTGGGCTCTGTGTGCTCTGATACTTACCTGTGCTTATAGTGTGACCTCAACCTGGGCATTGTGTGCTACTTACCTGTGCTACTAGTGTGACCTCAGCCTGGCCTGGGCATTATGATGTGATACTTACCTGTGCTACTAGAGTAACCCTCAGCTTGAGTCCTGTCTGCTGTGAATCGTGCCTGTGCTGCTACAACTGTGGCCCCAGTCTAGGCATTGATATGTGATATTTACCTGTGCTGCTAGTGTGACCCCCGCTGGGTGTGCTGCCTGTGATACTTACCTGTGCTACTAGTGTGACCCCCGCCTGGGTGTGCTGCCTGTGATACTTACCTGTGCTACCAGTGTGACCCCGCCTGGGTGTGCTGCCTGTGATACTTACCTGTGCTACTAGTGTGACCCCCGCCTGGGTGTGCTGCCTGTGATACTTACCTGTGCTACTAGTGTGACCCCCGCCTGGGTGTGCTGCCTGTGATACTTACCTGTGCTTCTAGTGTGACCCCTGCCTGGTTGTGCTGCCTGTGATACTTACCTGTGCTACTAGTGTGACCCCCGCCTGGGTGTGCTGCCTGTGATACTTACCTGTGCTACTAGTGTGACCCCCGCCTGGGTGTGCTGCCTGTGATACTTACCTGTGCTACTAGTGTGACCCCCGCCTGGGTGTGCTGCCTGTGATACTTACCTGTGCTACTAGTGTGACCCCCGCCTGGGTGTGCTGCCTGTGATACTTACCTGTGCTACTAGTGTGACCCCCGCCTGGGTGTGCTGCCTGTGATACTTACCTGTGCTACTAGTGTTACCCCAGCTTTGGTGTGCATTTTCGGTATTTACATGTGCTGCTAATGTGTCCCCACGGTATTGCAGTTCACTAGGTATTTCTATGTGCTGCTAATGTGGTCTTTTGAATCCTGCTGTTTTCTAAACTGTGTTTGGTTCTCACCTGTGCTGTGAGTATGCCCCAGCATTCTATTTTGATTGTTATGGTTCTACTAATGTGTTCTCCTGGGTTCTAAAGGTCGGGTCATTACTCGTGTTGCCACTGTGCATAGCAGAGTACTGCCTTCCAGGATTTACCTGTTTTACTATTGTCGTCCAGATGAACATGTTGTTCGGTACTTACTTGAGCTAAAAATGGGCATCTTGGCTACATGTTTAGTAAGATGACAATTAGATGTACTGTAGCATTAAGCTCAAATTCAGGAATTAAGAGTTTAAGAGTTTAAGATGACCTTAGTGGTACTATGGGTAATTAAACAAGTATCACTGATTTTTTTTTTTTTACTTAAAAGATGATAAAATTAATTTGACAATCAGGTTTGGTTGTAGCGTGAAACCATATTCCATTAATTATTAGTTTACCATTCATAAAGGTTATTGAATGGTCATTCATTTTGCTTAAATCACAAAAAAGTCCATTGCCACTCAGCCAACAGCCAGCCCCATTGAAGTATTTCATATTCCTTACCAGTATTGTATTTATCAGTTATAAAGGTCCAACCTGTTATGACTCATTATTTAACGAGGTTATTGAGCACACAAAAAATGTGACATATGTATAGAATGGGAGTTGAATTCTAATCCATATAGCTCATAGACAATAGGGAACCATATCAACATTGCATAATTTGAATGCAATTGACCTTATTCTGATAACATGGGAGCCAAGCCATAGGCAAATCACATATATCAGTGTGTAGTTTGTACAATCAAGCAATTTGAATGTTTACTTTCAGTGTAGTGCTAGTATCCCTCCCACCCCTACCCCCAGGATCTCACCTATCTTTGCAATATTTCACTTACTCTCAAAGAGTTAAATTAAAATAAGAGCGCACATTGGCCATTGCTTGCTAATCACTAATGTCTGTACAACATAAAATATATACTTGATACTTAATATGTTTGTGATCTACACCAACCATGATGCTAAGCCAACCTCAGATGGGCTGAGCATTATATGATTTGAAAGGAGTTCACAAACATCTGGATGTTAATACTGAGAATCACTAACATGATATTTCTTCTATATCCTGGTTTACTAAATCTTGGAGACTTGATTTAAAGAACCTTTAAGAATGAACTGTAAATAAAGACATATATCTGCAGAAAATCTCCTTCTCCCCTCCCCCTCCCCTCAAAAAATATGTCTGTTTTCCACAGGTAAATTATTTACTTTGAATAACAATTCGAGTTGTAAAACAATTTGACAAGACTAATAATAGTAAATGTTTCTAGTTGGGCAATAGGTCTTCCAAAAAGGCTAAAAAAAAAAAAGCTTTTTTTATATTTTTAGAGTTTTTCAATATGTTGTGTTGTACTTTTTAAATTTCTTTCTCAAAATGTTTTAGTGAATGAAAATGGTTAAAAAAAAGAAAAAGAATGAAGTTCTATTAAAACCATAACAGATGCAGGAAGTTTTGGGGCGTATACTGAAGCTGAGGCTTATTTTACTCCTCAAATATATAGATTATTTTTGGATATTCAACAAATGACTCCTTGCCTGACACTTCAGAAAACTCTGCTCATTATCCTGTACATTATTTGTAAAGCACCGACAAAGTTTGTAGCGCTGTACAGCAAAATACCAGAACTGAAGGTTTATATCGGTCATAATTAAAATAGCTTTTTCAATCACCTTTGTATGAGATTTTGTTCTTGTAGATCAGTACTATATAAACAGAGTTTTCATGATTTTAGCATACATTATCTGATGTCCAAAAAATGTCCATCCTGGCCACATTTGAAATTTGTCCAAAATGGTTTACATTCTGCAAGTTGCTTGTTAATCACCACAATTCAGTTTTGTAAATAGATCCTGCAATGAGTGTAGTGTGACATGGATTCGATTACAGACTATATTTATTTTTATGAGGATATTTCATGTTTTAAGATGCTGTTGCCCCTTTAGATGAAGGCCAGAGTCTCTCAAAATGTAACATTTAATATATTTTTATAATTTTTTGGACAGTGGAATTGTCCACCTGCAGCTGATATGAGATGTTTGGGGTTGTAGATATAATATTAAGTTGCCCCCCCCCCCCCCACCCCCCACCCCCCTCCCCACCCCCGCCCCCCTGCCCCCCTGTACTACAGGTTACACAGAAACCAGTGTTACAGCATGTTATGATTTTTATTTTTTTTTAAGGTTTGGAATTGACAATATCACCAGATTCACAAAATATTTATTTTAGAAAGGTTTGTTTCGCAAATTTAAAAAGCCAGCTCATATGCCATATAGCAAGAGTGGTTTATTTAAAATTAACTGCTAGCTATGATAGTGAAAACTCCATAAGAATCTATAAATCACACTTTATCTAGTTCCTGTTTTGTGACTGCAGATCTGCAGAGTTGTGCAATTAATTTCAATTCTTTTGTCATTTGTGTCAGTGAAAAGGCATTTTGAATACCTTCTATTGAAGCTCTCATGTAATAACCGTCACATTTTAAGGATTATTTGGAAGTGCTAAACAAAGAGCTGTTAGTTCTTACTTTGGCTATTCCAGACAGAAGGCTCAGTGAGTAGGGCAAGGGTTAAATCTGGAGCACTAGGAATTTTAGGCTATGTGTATGCGATTTAGGTACTCTACTCAACTGTCACAATTACTGCTACATATATATGGACAGGAATGGGCACCCAAATTGAGAACATACAGTGTAATAGACATATCCGTAAACAACCATCCGTAAACAACCTGTATTATCTTTATAGGATCTAGGGAAGGTTCACCAGACGGGTCTATATAACATATCACTACTATCTGATAGTGTTGATGGCTGGTGCAGGGCTCCAAAGGTGTACTCTGTACTGTGACGTTGGGACATAGTTGCTTTTATCGTATAAATGGGTACAAGTGTATTACTGTGTTGCTTGCTGACTTATATGACATAAAGACTGTTCCTTAAAGGAACTCCGCAGGCACCCAGACCACAAGATCCTCAAAGAAGTCCATGTTCTTTTCACTCTGTTATGTTATACATTTCTGTTCTGCAGAAACTGCAATGTTTACATTGCAGGGTTTAAATGCCTCTAGTGGCTGCCACACTGTCTGCCACTAGAGACTCTTCCATCCAAATAGCCAAATGAAACCTGGCTAATTTAATCAGATGGTCTGATAGAGACCATCTGATTTGCACAGAGAGACGTTTTGCCGCACATGCACACTGGCCCTCCAATGCTTTTTGATGGGATAAAATTGGATATGCTGAGATCATCAATCTTGATAATCTCAGCCATAGATGGCAGAACGGAGGCAAGCAGTGCTGGATAAAAATGAAGTAAAAATGTTTTTTTTTTCTTTCACAAAAACTGTGTGTTTTCTTTCACTTTTACTTTACTTTAGAATGAATTTCACACTAACCTCATATCATTAGCTAGTAATAGGTATATATTAACACTACCCTAATATTCTTTTAATTAATATATATAATATATTGTGTTTGTATGTCAGCCTGTCTACCTATCTTTTTGCCTGTCTGTTTGTTTAGAGATTACACCTTCTGCTTCCAAAAGTTAAAAATATAATCCTTAGTGCACAGGTGATTCTACTGTTAACTCATGTAGTTCGGACCACTGTTAAGCCCATGGCTATGACTCTTGCATCAAAGTGTTTTCAGATTTCACCCCTAGTGCTTTCCACAGATTCAAGACTTGGCACACTCTATACACCATGGTGTTCTATAATGAATACCAAATCTTATGATAATACCTATACGATTTGGCTACACAGATTTTTATAACTGCAGTCAGCAATATGAGTGGAGGCTAGTCCATAGGGGCAGGTGGGACAGCGCCCCCACCCCAGTGTTTGTTACAATTAAAAAAAATCATATCCATGCTTGTGGTAAAGCTTAATGGGAAATGTGCCATGATTAGTTCCGAGGTGTAGTCCCTCCTTTTTTGATGGCTGGAGATGAGCCTGAAAGGCAAAGAAAGTAATTATGTTAAGATGTTGTTTTGATCGGACAAACTGACATCACCCATTGGCTTTTCATTAGGTCATCAGATCCTGAAAAGCCCTAAAAGAAAGGCTTGCTTATCGTCCTGTGTTCATTGGGTAACAACATTGGGGCAGAGTCAGACTGCCTTAAAGTAGTGTTTGTTTCCCAAATACGTGTACGGGCATCTATAAGTATATGGTGTTAAACAGGGCATGTTGTAAGAGGTTGTACTGTACTGGGGTGGAATAAGACCCTATCAAGACAGGGAGCGGAATTAAAATCTGGAGATACAGTCTCGTGCCTTACCATCTTTAAATTTTACCAGCCTCCACTGCATTACACTGAGAAGCATTTCTGATCTAAATGTGTGTTCCACTAGAATTCAATGTGAAACCTTACCGGCAGTCCTTTTTCTTTGTTATTAGGGTCCTGGGAAAAACAAACAATGCAGTCATGGGTTAAGCCTATCTGGTAGAGCTATGCCTTTAGTACCTAAGATTCAATTATATTATTGTTCTACTGTTATATCCCAGAGAGTACACAGGGAATCAATCCATTGTACTCTCATATTAGTACTTTCTTTTAACACGCGCGTTGTGTTCAGACATAAACTGAAAACGTTATGTAAGTGTGCAATTTCATTCATTTAATACCACATGTCTAGCTATTGAAATTTATCAGCTCGCTTGTGTGATTTTTTTTTTTACAGCATTTATGATGCCACCTAAAGGGATACTATAGTCACTAGAACAGCTACAGCTTATTGTATTTGTTATAGTGAGTAGAATCATTCTCTTCAGGCTTTTTGCAGTAAACACTGTCTTTTCAGAGAAAATGCAGTGTTTACATTACAGCCTAGAGATACCGCCACTTGCCACTCCTCAGATGGCTACTAGAGGTGCTTCCTGGGGCAGTGCTGCACAGTGCTGCTTACATTCAGTGTCACCCCCCTTTGCATGGAGACACTGAACTTTCCTTATAGAGATACATATGAGGAGATGCTGATTGGCCAGGGCTGTGCTTGGCTTGTGCTGGCTCTGCCTCCTTGACAGTCTCAGCCAATACTATGGGAAAGCATTGTGATTGGCTCAGAGAATCACTTCTGATGATGTCAGCCAAGCAGGCAGATCAGAGGCAGGGGCAGCAGCTGCAGACTTGAATACAAGTAAGATTTTACTATATTTAGGGAGACAACAGGGGGGGCTAGATGGTGGTTTTAACACTATAGGGTCAGGAATGCATGTTTATGTTCCTGACCCTATAGTGTTCCTGTAAAATTGGAAACCTAAATCCTGTCTGTATACATTCTGTATGAAATATTCTTATATCATGGATAATAGATTTGATATAGAGAATAACTGTAATTTGCACTGAATACAGACAGCACTGAAGATTGTAATCCTGTGTGCGCAATCTGTGGCTCTTCAACAATTAATGAGCAGGGAGCCTATTAAATTCAGCCACCCTATTGCATGTATGTGATTGGATACTAAAACGGCCCCTTACCTACTCTATAATTACACCGAAAACGTTGGTGGCTCATTCTTGTCTTTATTAAGGAGAAGTATTTATAATTGAAATTTCATATTTCCATTCAAAGTAATGCTTAAAAGGCAAAAACAATTATGCAATTTAACTAAGGGTTATCCGATCTCTTGGTATAGTAACAACACCTGGATGTTGGGCTATGGTAACATCCTCAGGATGTACTTGAAAACCAGAGTAATCTGAATGTGCCTTTCCTGGTTAAATACATTGTTGTTGTTGTTGTTATTATTATTATTATTATTATTATTATTATTATTATTATTATTATTATTTGGGGCACACAGGTAGCCTAAAACCCATGCTACTAAAAGAGATTAATTTCCTTCATTATACACTGGGTTAGTTAGCTTGGGAGTAGGTATATACTGCCCCCACTTTAACCATGTAAAGGAAGTATCTGTTACCCCTAGTGGCATGTGTTGCATAACACACATAAAAATGAAAAACAATTATGAAATGTAAAATGTGTATTGCCCATCCCACACTTTACAAGGTCTGTCTAAACGAGAAAAACCTCTCCGGAAAGCAACATCACACATATCTACTAATGACATTCACACATTTAAAGACATTAATTAGGAAACTGGATGATAACAATCCCATTATTATTGAAACAATGTTTACAAAGAAACCAAATTAGTTAATATTACCGCTTGTTCTTTTGGAAAGCCTGGCAGCTAGTTGGTAGGCTAGATGACTTCTTTATGTTTCCTCCAAGGCCTCATCAGCCCCACACATGTCTACTAGAATGTTAACCCTTCCATATAATCTGGCTATAAGACCTTCATAGTCTTAGGGTGTCCATGGATATATTATTTTCAGACAGACTTCCGAAGACCCCTTTTCTTTGAATCTTTGCTACCAGTCTCGATTTTGTCCATTTTGGTTCACTTAAAAAATCATGCTAGCTATCTTGACCTAATCTCGTTAAACAATGTATAATAATTGTCCTGAATTTAGCCTTCTACCTTGGCAATGTGATTTCTACGTGATACTGTTTTTCCCAATGAATAGTTATGATAAATAAAACATTCTTCTCATCTAGCCCCTGTGGTTCTATCACGAATTTTCACTTCATTCTTGGTTATTTCCACAAGATTCCATTTTCTTGTAAATTATTTTAAAATCAGAAGAAACTGTGATCCTCCACTCCTCTTCTACCCATTGATTTATTTATAGAGAGACTGCAAAAACATGTGAAGTTTTTTCAAACATATTTATCTGCAGTCATCTCTCCAGAAATGTATTTTGAATGTTGGTACATTTTCATGGAAGTCACTTAAATCCTGAAAAAAACCTCTACACCAGGCCACCCATTTTTACACGCACACATATAGGTCGGATATCTATAGCTCTTTCACCCTCCCTTTACTGTACCTCCAAGCTTCTTGTTTAAATAGGATCAAGGTTTTCCGTGATCCTCTCGGGAATGTGTGAGTCACGTCACTAGTGAACGGCGCTGGGTGGCGTGTGTAATCCCCAGCCCCACCGTGACCAGGAAATCCGCTCAAGGTATGAGGCATCAAGTATTTATAGTCGTGGTATAAGGCAGTAACCTGCACCCATGTAATAATGCCTTTCTCCTGGCAGATGTTTCCAAAGTGAAGGGACTTAATTAACCCTTAATCGGCAGCGATCAAGCGTATATTAAAATACACTGTGTCCTGAATTGAACTCTAGTGCCGCTTTATTAGATGCCAAAGCCAAACAAACAAATCAATAAAACAAAATGTAGTCTGTAGAATATAAGGACAAGCTTGAAGGATGAACCAAGTGCTTTGAAAGGTATGTAATACTTGTGGCCAAATGTATGTTTAGAAACAAATGGTAGTCTTGCTTAAAATTTATGAAAATCCCTGAAGCCTGCTATTAAAATTTAGGCACTTTAGCCTCTTAGAATTCATAAACTTTTGGATTAACTATGTGAGTGCCAGAAGTCACACACAATAACAGAAATGCCTTACTGTACAATAATTACATAGGGTGTCATGTGCTATACAATGGGGCACTAGATGAGGACAGGAACGAGGTTAAAGGAGCTTAATAAGCAATGGTTTTATAAATAGAGAATTATCTTATTGATTGGATATAATGTATTAGAGCCCGCAATCAATGCACATTTCTGCTACTAGACTTTGTAAATACATTTACTTTTATATTCACAGTGCGAAGGTCAGTGATATCATAGATGAAAGTATTGCTAAAAAAAGACATCCGTTAAATCTTTATAACATTTTAAATTTTTAATGGATAAAAAAAAATGGGATAAATGATCCTGCAACTTAATGATCATCATGTGTTAAAAATCTGTGTCTTTGGAGAGTGTACTCATAAATATTTCATGACTTTGTCGCTACAAGGACTCTGGATTGACCAGATTTCCACCAGAATCTCCATATTTGCCAGCCAATTGCTAGGCTTCTAGGGCAGCATGTTAATCTCCATGATGTTCATTCTATTCCCAGCGACACGTCAGTGGTTTTTTAGTGATCTGGTCCTCTTTTGGGTTGTCCTACTAATCTTTAGTAGATTGCTACGTTGTCCTCAGAATCACACCTTTGTAGCTCCAATAGAGTAAGGTAGAATAGAAATAATCCCAGTGTCAGTTTTCCTGGAAGATGACTATACTTGTAGTGGGTTGGCATAATACGTAATTAACTCTGGGATTACACAACGGTATGTAGTAGGCATACTATAAGCAAACAAACTTGTATTCCTTACAGCAGGGGTTCCCAATTATTTTTTCCCGTAGAACCCTTTGACATAGTGTATCAAGATCGTGGAAACCCCCCTCCCCCCACCCACTCCTCCACCAAAAAAATTATTTGGTGCCATAACGTAAATCTTTTAATTAGCAGAGCATAATGTTTCTACTAATTTCTACAGATCTTAAACAGATTGTAGTACTTAGTCGCAGGTGTGCTTCTGTGTGTAGAGTTGGTGTTTGTGTATAATTATAGCATTTTAATACAGGGATGTGTTTGCATGTAATGTTTGCATTTGCGTGCAGAGATGTGTTTGGATGTAGTGTTGGATTTTTAAATGCGGATGTACATTTGTGTGTAGTATTGGTGTTTGAGTGCTTGTATATCATTTTAAAATTAGATTTCAGGGGTGTCTTTGTATGTCATGTTTGTGTTTGCAGGATTGTGTGTTGTGTTGGATTTTGATTGCTGGGATATATGTACATGTACTGCCCCATACTAACACATATACACACACATTAACAAACAGAAACACGCCGACACATACACAGTCATATACACACTAACACATACACACACACTGACACAAATACACACACTGGCACATACACACACTGACAGATACACTGGCACACACATAACACACACCTTGACACAGATACACACTGGCGCATACACACACACTGACACACAGATACACACATTGGCTCATACACATACAGATACACACTGACACACAGATAAACACACTGGCACATGCACACACTGACACACAGATACACATACTGACAGATACACACACCTTGGCACACAGATACACACGCTGGCACAATTATTATTAATTTATTATTTATATAGCGCCAGCAAACTCCATAGCTCTGTACAATGGGTGGATTAACTGACACGTAATTGTAACCAGCAGGAACAGAGGGGCGAGGGCCCTGCTCAATGAGCTTACATGCTAGAGGCAGTGATACACATATTGGCACATTGGCACACACATTCACACTGACAGATACACTGACACAAACACACACAAATACAATGACACACAGATATACACTGACAGATACATTGACACATAGATACACACACACAATGACACATACACACATCCTGATACAGACACAGAAACACACTCAGATACACATACTGACCGATACACACGCCTTGGCACACAGATACACACACTGGCAACTACACACACAGATACACACACACTGGCACAGTGATACACACACTGGCACAGTGATACACACATTGGCACATATACATACACACTGACAGATACACTGACACATACACACGCACACACTGACAGATACACTGACACACAGTGGCGTACTAAGGGAGGGGCGGGGGGGGGCGGTCCGCCCCGGGTGCCATCCAGTAGGGGGGTGCAACACTCTGTCCCTCCTGCTGGTCCTCTCCCTCGCGGCTCCGGCGCTCAGTGAGTGAGTCAGAGCACAGGGAGGGGATTCCCAGCCTGTGTTCTGAGTCATCACTGAGCACCAGGGATGCTGTTATGGAGTGTGCCAGCAGGGGGCGCAGAGCGTGTATTCTGCCAGGTTTCTCCCCTGCGGCCACTCTGCCTGCACCTGCTGCACTGCCTGGGCTGGGATGGAGAGAGACAGCCCCTGAATCATGGTAAGACAATATTATTGTAAATTCACTCTCACCCCCTCCCTCAGTCACCCTGTCACCCCCCACTCAGTCACCCTGTCACCCCCCCTCACCCTCTCACCCTGTCACCCCCTCCCTCAGTCACCCTGTCACCCCCTCCCTCAGTCACCCTGTCACCCCCCTCAGTCACTCTGTCACCAGTCACCCTGTCACCCCCCCTCAGTCACCCTCTCACCCCCTCCCTCAGTCACCCTCTCACCCCCTCCCTCAGTCACTCTCTCACCCCCTTCCCTCAGTCACCCTGTCACCCCCCTCAGTCACCCTGTCACCAGTCTCCCCCCTCAGTCACCCTGTCACACCCCCTTACCCTGTCACACCCCTCAGTCACCCTGTCACCAGTCACCCCCCCAGTCACCCAGTCACCCCCCCTCAGTCACCCTGTCACCCCCCTCACCCTGTCAACCCCCCTCAATCACCCTCTCACCCCCCCTCAGTCACCCTGTCACCAGTCACCCCCCTCAGTCACTCTGTCAGTCACCCAGTCACCCCCCCCTCACCCTGTCACCCCCTCAGTCACCCTGTCACCAGTCACCCCCCAGTCACCCTGTCACCCCCCCAGTCACCCTCCCTCAGTCACCCTGTCACCCCCCCTCAGTCACCCTGTCACCCCCCTGAGTCACCCTGTCACCCCCCCTCAGTCACTCAGTCACTCAGTCACCCTGTCACCCCCCTCACCCTGTCAACCCCCCTCAATCACCCTCTCACCCCCCCTCAGTCACCCTGTCACCAGTCACCCCCCTCAGTCACTCTGTCAGTCACCCAGTCACCCCCCCCTCACCCTGTCACCCCCTCAGTCACCCTGTCACCAGTCACCCCCCAGTCACCCTGTCACCCCCCCAGTCACCCTCCCTCAGTCACCCTGTCACCCCCCCTCAGTCACCCTGTCACCCCCCTGAGTCACCCTGTCAGCCACTCTGTCACCAGTCACCCCCTCCCCAGTCACCCTGTCACCAGTCACCCCCTCCCTCAGTCACCCTGTCACCCCGTCACTCTGTCACCAGTCACCCCCGTCACCAGTCAGCCCCTCCCTCAGTCACCCTGTCACCCCCCCTCAGTCACCCTGTCACCCCCCCTCACCCTGTCACACCCCTCAGTCACCCTGTCACCAGTCACCCCCCCAGTCACCCAGTCACCAGTCACCCTGTCACCCCCCCCTCAGTCACCCTGTCACCCCCCCTCAGTCACCCTGACAACCCCCTCCCTCAGTCACCAGTCAACCCCTCCCTCAGTCACCCTGTCACCCCCCCCTCAGTCACCCTGTCACCCCCCCTCACCCTGTCACCCCCTCAATCACCCTGTCACCCCCTCCCTCAGTCACCCTCTCACCCCCCCCCCCCTCAGTCACCCTGTCACCAGTCACCCCCCTCAGTCACCCTGTCACCCCCTCCCTCAGTCACTCTGTCTCCCCCCTCAGTCACCCTGTCACCCCCCCCAGTCACCAGTCACCCCCCCCAGTCACCCCCCCTCAGTCACCCTGTCACCCCCCCCAGTCACCAGCCACCCCCCTCAGTCACCCTGTCACCCCCTCCCTCAGTCACTCTGTCACCAGTCACCCCCTCCCCAGTCACCCTGTCACCAGTCACCCCCTCCCTCAGTCACCCCGTCACTCTGTCACCAGTCACCCCCCCAGTCGCCCCCCTGTCACCAGTCACCCCCTCCCTCAGTCACCCTGTCACTCCCTCCCTCAGTCACCAGTCAACCCCTCTTTCCCTCACTCTGCTACCTGTCACTCCCTCCCACGCTCTGTCAGCCCCTCCCTCCTACGCTCTGCCACCTGTCCCCTCCTCACTCTGCCAACCCTATCCCACAGCACACTATGTGCCTTACAATGCCCTACACACACTACATCTCACCCCCACACTATGTGTCTTACCCATACTACATCCCTATCACCCCTACACCAGGTCTGTCTCCTAAATTACTATCAATAAAGATTTGTATCAGGACAAGTAGGTTGTCACGGCAGACAAGTAGATTGGGCAAACACTTTAGTCCCTGGACAAGTATTTTTTTTTATTTTTTATTTCAACACCTCTGCCCTCTCTGCCATATACACCCCCGCCATATACACCCCTGCCTCGTCATGATACCGGAGAAACTGACGGAAGCGAAGCACAGAGAGATGGACACAGGTTTCTTCAGGAAGGAAGAGATTCTTTATTGGATCACCGATCGGGACTCAGAGGGACTAACGTCACCAAAATACAGCAAGTTCTGAGCCCCGGACAATAGTGCAGGCTCCTTATATAGGCACATAACTCCTCCCATATTAAGCTCCACCCGCACATTCTCTTAACCAATCAACACAAATAAGAATTAACTTCCTGTTTGACCGCATGGCTTGTCCAGCACAATGGAGGAGGGGGAATACTACATCCTGTATTCTTGCACATGCTCCGTACACTACTGATCGTATCTTGCCTCGTGCAACCAACTGATCGATACGTCAGCATATGCACGTACACATGCCACGTGGTAATCTCGGCCTACTAAATTTATTTTTACCGAGATTCCACCACATTCCCCCCTTTGATGCCTCTTGATATTTCACAATTACTTGAGGCATCACTTAACCTTGGTTTGCATACACCGCAAGTTACCTTGAACCAGACCAGACTTATCTTATGATGTGAATCTTCAACACTCATCTTCTTGCATTGGTTCTCCCTGATTTAGAGCCTTATACTTATAAATCGCCATTATCTGTGCAGCAGCCTTCCTCTCTGCTATATTTTCTATCAGGCTTTGCACAGACCTAACTACTAAGGGTATAAGACACGGCAGGAGTAGACACAACATTAAAATCAGTAGGACTCCACCTACCACTGCCTTAAGCCCTCCAAACCACTCATACCAGCTACCAAACCAACTACTTGGATTATACCCTTTCCATACCTGAGTAGGCACATGCGCTAGTTTAACCATATGGCTAGTAAGCTCAGCTATTGCTTGCCCTTCGTCATCTATTTGAAGACAGCAATTGCTCAGGTTAAACTTCCCACATACACCTCCCTCTACTGCCAAAAGGTAATCCAAGGCTAATCTATTTTGGTAGACTGCTGTCCTCATCCTGGTGTTATGCTTTGCTAGAAGATTGAGCGCTTGTGATGTCTCGTTAGTAATAATCTCAACCACCGCCTGTAATCTTATAATACGGTTGAGCATATAAATAGGGGTTCTGTAACCAAAGGTACCATCCTCAGCCCACGTGGCTGGCCCATAATAATCTATGATACGCTGGGGAGGCCATTCATTATCTTCCCAGGCGCCTATCTCTATGGGTCCCCTTTTCTTCCTATGATTCACATCATACACTTTAACACCTAAAGTCTCACCTGTTTCAATCGGTAACAAGAAGAAGGATGGTTTGAGCATACCCAACACACATGCCCCTTCCCAGTCCTGTGGCAACTCCGAATAGGCTTTCTTACCACAGATCCAGTACAAATTTGCTGGGGCTCTCCAGGTAGATGTGATGGATAAATCAAACCACACATCCTTTAAATTGGCGTATCTAGCAAACGGGTTAGATGGTTCCGAGACATTTGAAGCCGACCACCAAGTTGTATTCTTTGTATCATCATCATAAGCTTTTTGCCCTAGACAAGTTAATTCTCCTACAGAAGTATTATACATTATTCCTTTCCTTGCTATGCAAACATAACCTATGATGGAGGTCTTTAATCTCCACTCAGATTTACTTCTAACACTCATATGATAATCGGCTTGTGTAGATATCAGTTGGTCAACTGCCTCAGAACCGGACATTACCTCCTTTGCTTCCCAAGGCCATTGGTCTCCCATGTTAGTACCTCCACACACATAGCAGTTGGTAACATTAAGACTACCGGCAATACTTTCGGCTAAATCGATGAACAGGTTTTTAGCATTATGGGGGATCTTATTATCTATACTCATCTCTTCATAAAAGGAATGGTATACTTGATGAGTTTGGGGGGATACCGTATCAGTCTCTATCCCTATAAACAATAATGTCCCAGGATCTAAACCCGTCCCGTATATCTGAAACCCAAATAAATTGCCATATTTGTCTAAGAACTTATCGGGGTTATTTATAAGTATATGGATGGGATTACATTCCATAGACTTACAATATGGGCTAGTCGGCAACTTAGTCACTATCATGTCTTTGTCTACTGTCTGTCCCCAAGTCGCCCACCCCACACAAGACCAATATGGGCAAAAGTTATAATCTTTATTTGGGCATCTAGGACTCACATATTTATTTTTACTACTGGGACAAATATATTTATCATTAGACCCATACGTCCTCTCCCATCTAAGATCCCCACATACATTCCACGGCTTTCTACCACTCGATATCGCTTTACACGCATCAAATAGCAGAACACCCGAAGAATGTACGGATTCTAACACCGTCTTGTTAATTAGGGTCCCCTGAGGATCTCCATTCCTGAGAGTCAACCAAATTGTACGAGGTTGATACTCTGGACTGAAGCACTTAGGTTCTCCTACTCCTAAATGGCACACACTATAGTCTATATTTAAGTATCTACATCTCGATACATCTCCTTTACACTCGTATTGTGAATGCCAAATTAGGGTTTGGGAAATATGGTTACCTGTTCTCGTAGTCTTAATGCATACCTCACAGCTAGGAGTGTCGGTACCTCTACCTTCCTGAATATAAAAACACATATAAATAAACACTATCAAAAGCACATCTTTCGCCGTCATCCTCAGTCTTCGTCCGTGCGAAGGCGCCTCAGCTTCCAGGATGTGAGGGCTGCAGGGAATGGAGTCCTGCTCGTCTTCACAGGTGTCCCTTCGAGACTTTCCTGGCTTATATACTATGTGTTGGTAAGCGGACAGGCTTTATTATGGCCTTCTCACTCACGCACCAAATCCCTGTAACAATAAAATTTGTAATCCACACGATTCCTCGTTACTCCGACTGAGTAGTGCGTTTTAACCGGATCTTGCAGGGATTCTCTGGATCTGCTGTAACTTGCCAAGAATCGACTGCTGCTGGTTTAACCCTGGAGTGATGTATCCACGGAGTCACTTCGGCTACTTTTATCGCTGTAGGGGTAGACAAAAGAACAACATAAGGACCTCTCCACTTGGGCCCTAACGGTACATTATTCCACTCTTTAATCCACACTTGATCTCCTGGATGATAACTATGAACAGGGGGATAAATATTCACAGGTAATCTATCTTGTACCCATTTCTGTACCTCCTCCATAGTCTTACCCAACTCTACAACCTGCTGCCGGGTAATTCCTTCTCCCAACTGACTCAAGTCCCCCCTTAAGTTACCAAGTACGGGAGGTGGTCGTCCATACATGATTTCAAAAGGAGAGAGGCCCATCCTTCTGGTAGGGGTACTGCGGATTCGCAATAGAGCTATGGGTAAGAGAACGTTCCACTTAAGTTGGGTTTCCTGACACATTTTAGCCAACTGATTCTTAATAGTTCTATTCATTCTCTCTACCTTACCAGAACTCTGGGGTCTATATGCAGTATGAAGCCTCCACTTTATACCAAGCATATGAGTCAGTTGTTGTAGGCACTGATGAACAAAAGCTGGACCATTGTCCGATCCTATAGAACAGGGTAGTCCATATCGGGGTATTATTTCTCGTAGCAGGAATCTTACAACTTCTCCTGCTTTCTCTGTACGAGTAGGACATGCTTCTACCCAGCCTGAATAGGTGCACACAATTACCAACAGGTAACGATGTCCACCCGATTTAGGCATCACTGTAAAGTCTATTTGTAGATCGGACATGGGGAGTCCCCCCATAAACTGGACTCCTGGTGGCTTTACTGGTCCTTGTCTTGCATTATTTTTAGCACACGTTACACATCTTCGTACAATGGCCTGAGTCAAGTTGGACAATCTTGGTATGTAGAAATGTTTTCTAAGAGATTCTTCAGTGCTGTCTCTCCCAGAATGTGTCCCGTTATGATAATTTTGGACAATTTCTACCGCTAGTGATGCTGGTATGACTATTCTTCCATCTTCTAGCTGATACCACTTGTTCTCCAAATACTTTCCTGGTTCAGTCTTTAACCACTCCTCTTCTTGAGCTGTATAAACTGGAGTCCATTGGGACAGTGGAGTTGGTATAAGAGCAGCTATATGCCCCACATACTCCTGTCTTCCTGATTCAGCAGCACGCTTAGCTGCACTATCTGCCATCCGATTTCCCTTGGTTACATCACCATCTCCTCTCAGATGCGCTCGACAATGTATGATACCGACTTCTTTCGGCTCCCACACTGCTTCCAATAGTTGTAGGATTTCAGCTGCGTATTTGATTTCTTTGCCTTCTGAATTCAGTAGTCCTCTTTCTTTATACAAAGCTCCGTGGGCATGAGTGGTTAAAAACGCATACTTATAGTCCGTATAGATATTCACTCTTAAACCTTCAGCCAATTGTAACGCTCGTGTTAGTGCTATTAATTCTGCCTTTTGTGCTGATGTTCCTTTCGCCAGTGGCCGAGCTTCTATCACCTTGTCTATTGTTGTTACTGCATATCCTGCATAGCGGATCCCTTCTTTCACATAACTACTGCCGTCGGTATAATATTGAACATCGGGGTTCTGGATGGGAAAATCACGAAGATCTGGTCTACTTGAGAATACTTCATCCATTACTTCCAAACAATCATGTTGACTTTCAGTAGGTTGTGGCAAAAGGGTAGCTGGATTTAAGGTGTTTACAGTCTCTAAATGCACTCTTGGGTTTTCACACAACATTGCTTGATACTTGGTCATACGGCTGTTACTAAACCAATGATTTCCTTTGTAATCCAACAACGTCTGTACTGCATGTGGGACTCGTACATAAAGTTCTTGACCCAGAGTGAGTTTATCGGCTTCAGCTACTAGCAGGGCGGCTGCAGCTACGGCTCTTAGACAAGGTGGAAGTCCGCTGGCCACTGCATCCAATTGCTTAGACATATAGGCAACAGGTCTTTGCCATGATCCCAAGTACTGTGTCAATACTCCCACAGCCATTCTTCTTTGCTCATGTACATATAAGTAGAATGGTCGTGTGTGATCAGGTAGACCTAATGCTGGGGCACTCATCAAAGCCTTCTTCACATCTTCAAATGCCGTTTGCTGTTCTTGGGTCCATAAGAAGGGGTCGTGCTCTGTACCTTTGATAGCTGCGTACAGAGGTTTTGCCAGTATCGCATAGCTGGGAATCCATATCCTACAGAAGCCTGCTGCCCCCAAGAATTCTCGCACTTGTCTTCTATTCTTGGGTATTGGTATTTGGCAGACAGCTTCTTTTCTCTCTGGCCCCATAATTCTTTGACCTTCAGAGATATGGAATCCCAGATATTTGACAGTTGGCAAACACAACTGAGCCTTCTTTCTAGACACCTTGTATCCTGCCTTCCAGAGAATGTGTAGTAGATCGTGCGTTGCTTGCTGACAGATCTCTTTTGTAACTGCTGCTATCAACAAGTCATCTACATATTGTAACAATACACACTCTCCTGGGATGGACTCGAAATCCAGTAGATCTTGACTTAGGGCTGAACCAAATAGGGTAGGTGAATTTTTAAACCCTTGGGGCAGTCTTGTCCAAGTCATCTGGCGTTTTGAGCCCGTTACAGCGTTCTCCCATTGGAAAGCGAAAATACATTGACTTTCTGCGGCAATTCGGAGGCAAAAGAAGGCATCTTTGAGATCTAAGACTGTGAAGTAAGTAGCCCCGCCCGGAATTAAAGCAAGCAGGTTATATGGATTGGGTACAACTGGATGTATACTAACAACCGCATCATTGACTGCTCTCAAGTCCTGCACAGGTCGATACTCATCTGTACCGGGCTTTTGAACAGGCAGCAATGGGGTGTTCCAGGGGGAAGTACAGAATTTTAGGATACCATACCGTATGAACTTATCCAGATAGGATTGGATGTTCTTCTTAGCCTTCTGCGGGATGTGGTATTGTCTTAGGCTCACTGGATAAACCCCAAGTTTTAGTTCAATTTTTATAGGTGGAATATTGCGGGCCAGTCCTGGTGGGTTGTTCTCTGCCCAAACTCCTGGTATGTTAAATAATGTCTCATCACTCCTAGGGTTTTGGCTAGTCAACACTGTATAAAGTCGCCACTCTTCTTCCTTTGGTACGGATAATGTCATGATACCTGAAGGTCCATTAAACTTTAAAGATGTTGTTCCATTTGGTAGGAACGTAATCTGCGCTTGTAATTTTGATAGCATATCACGTCCCAGCAATTGGACTGGACATTCAGGCATATAGAGGAATTGATGTTTTACTACGTGGCCTCCCAATGTACAGAGTCGACTTTTAAGAACCGGTTTTTCAGCACTTCTTCCAGTTGCTCCTATCACAGTAATAGTCCTTCCAGATGGAGGAGCAACTAGATTAGTCACCACTGAATGTTCAGCACCAGTGTCGATCATGAACGCACTCCTTTTTCCCCCTATTGATACATCGACCATAGGCTCCGCTCGACCAAGGGGGATGGAGCCCGGTCGGTATCAATAGTCCTCCATGACCGTGTCAGCCAATCCTACGAAGTCCCTACCTTCTCTATCGCGGGACCTTTGCGCTGCTGGAATATACCTGTCTTCCCTAACACTTCCTCTGTTCCCATTACTCCCTCTATTACCATTACTCCCTCCGGGGCCTCCTCTACCTCTCGCTCTGCCTCTAAAGTTTCCGTAGCCTGCCCTGGGTAGGTCTCTCTGGTACTGCTCTCTTTGCGGACATTCGTTCCTCCAATGCCCTTCTTCCTTGCAATACGCGCACTGATTCCTACTCAAAGGCTCCCTACTCCATCTACTATCGCCTCTATCTGGGCCCCGTCTATCTACGCCTGCGATCGCTACCGCTAGCATATCAGCCTTTTTACGCATCTTGCGCTCTTCCTCTTTCTTACTTTCTGTTTCCCTATTCATATAAACTTTATTCGCTACCTCCATTAGTTGGGTGATTGACATACCTGCAAACCCTTCTAACTTTTGTAGCTTGCGCTTAATATCTCCGTAAGCTTGGCTGACAAAGGCGGAGTTCACCATTCGGGAATTATCTGCGTCTTCCGGATTAAAGGGGGTATACAAGCGGTATGCCTCCAATAATCGGTCATAAAAGACACTGGGCGCTTCATCGCTTTTCTGAATCACCTCAACTGTCTTCGACATGTTAATAGCTTTCTTTCCTCCGGCTTTCATGCCAGCAATTATAGCGTCTCTATAGGCTCTGAGTTGGACCATATCAGCACCATTTACGTTCCAATCGGGATCGGTGTTGGGATAATGTGTTGCGGCCCATGCTGCTGGATTAGCTTGGTTCAAAGCACGGGCTCTATCCTCTAGTGCTTTAATGGCTGCTTGGTTAATTCTTGTCCTTTCCTCATTGTTAAACAAAGTCATTAATAACTGCTGGCAATCAGCCCATGTCGGGTTATGTGTCTGTACTATTGAGGTGAACAGATCAGTCATAGCTTGTGGTTTCTCAGTATACGAGGAATTGTGGGTCTTCCAATTTAAAAGATCGGTTGTCGTGAATGGGACATATACAAAGACTGGGTCAGCATGTGCCATTTGGCCTGCGGCATCGATATAGGCTGACCCAGGATTCAGACGAAGAGGCATCTGATAGTGTCTTAATTGTTGGGCACCGGTCAACTGTCGGGTCTGTATGGGGCTACGTGGAGGGGCGTCAGTCATAGGTTCCAGTCGGGGAGAAATAGGGTATGGGGATATGGGAGCTTGGTTTTGGGAAAAGGTTGTAAATAAAACACTTCGAGCCGAGCTAGATGAAGCTTGACCGGAAGTCTGAAGTGGCGCCAAATCAGGATATTCGTTTTTAATGGGGGTTGGTTCTGATTCCGGAAGGGGAGATTTAGTACGAGGGGGGGTGGATCCTGTACTGGAGGAGGAAGCGGAAGTGGATGAGGGTAATGAGGGGAGGGTTGCAGGACTTCCTGCGTTTGCGTCACTTCCTCTTAACGGAAAGTAAGGGGGCGGCAAAGGGATCTCGGACTCAGGGGGCGTGTCCAAAATGGGCCTAACACCAGTCCTAGTGGACGAACAAGTCCTAGCTACCATGAGGCGACACTGCTCCTCGTGGCATGTCCGGAGCCATTTTGGCGAGTCATTTACGGCCTGTCTCCAACAATCAATATAAGGAAACTGGCCGTAAAGTTCAGGCCTACCCGATACAGCCACGTGTAAGCGCTGTACCAGAGTTGGATCCAAACTGCCACGTGGCGGCCATGCCGCAACCAAAGTAGGCCACTCCCTAGTACACAAAGTGACCAAACGTACAGGAGACATTTTAACCCCAAAATCACAAGTTTTGAATCCCTTTTTAAAATTCTTCACCATACAACCTAAGGGATCCGGAATCGTTGACTGCGACGCACCCATACTTAACAATGGAACGTCGTCGACAACGAATACTATGCACGCGTACTATTCAACAGTCACACCCGTTTCCTCTGGCAACAGCACCACGTGGTACGGTTACCAAGTGAAACGTACACAATAACAATAAACACTCAGGGAATTCCCGTACACACACAGCTGCTACACCAGTCACTATATAATCAATATTATGCCCTTTGGCGTAACTATACAGTCACCCACGCTATAATTCTCTATATACGAATTACCCGTCTATAACACACCCCAGTAACATCGTCTTTTACAAATAGCGGTTACAGTACGGTTAGCATAGGTCAAAGCACAAGTTAAGGTCACAATACAATTATTAGTGGTTATGGTGTTAAACATGCAATGGACGACAATGATTAGTACTTATATACAGTGTCAGTAAATATACAGGGTTATGGTACCGTGCACTATAATACAGCAACACACTATTAACACTCTCGCTAGACGGCTGAGCTCGCGCTATCTAACAAGATATACACTTTACTAAACAATCGTTAACACATTTACAATTCCCAACTAAACTATTGGCCAGTACCTTGAATGGACTACCTAAAACTATATACACCCGTTTTGGTTAGCCACACTGCCCAATCACCACATATAGCGAGCTAGAGAACCGAATTTACACAGGCGCCTCTTAGTCGCACTATCAAAAGTCTAGTGGGTTCCAAATTTACACGCCTTCCCACTTAGCCCAGATAGGTTGAGAGCTAGCGAACCGAATTTACACAGGCGCCGCTTAGTCTCCCGGTCCCTCCGACCTAGCGAACGTAATATACACCCTAGAACGCTAGTCTAGACAAGACACCGGTGTCCGGCTAGGGCTATTTACACCAGGACCCCGCCTGACTAACAAAATCAAACGGTCTGACTAAAGAGCGTTCGATCGAGCGGTGCGCCTTCGCTCCTTCCCTCCGACAGAGGGGGCAGATACACAGATTCAAACCCCTTTGGGCCTACCGCACAATCGGTATACCCCTAGTGGGTCCTGCCGTCTAAAACAGCAGTTGTCTTACCTCCTCGTTCCTGAACCTGAGTTCACACTCATCGACGGGGACACCCCAGCACTTCTTACGTAGAGGCCGATGATCTCCTGGACAACAGACCAGTGGCGCCGAGACGAAGGGAGGTCCACGCAGAAGTTCAGGGGTGCAGCCGTAGAGAACGTGGGCAAAGATAGACCGTCTCACGCCTCTGCCTCTCAGCTACCGTTGAACGATGAGCTTCCCGGCCAATGCACCAAATGATACCGGAGAAACTGACGGAAGCGAAGCACAGAGAGATGGACACAGGTTTCTTCAGGAAGGAAGAGATTCTTTATTGGATCACCGATCGGGACTCAGAGGGACTAACGTCACCAAAATACAGCAAGTTCTGAGCCCCGGACAATAGTGCAGGCTCCTTATATAGGCACATAACTCCTCCCATATTAAGCTCCACCCGCACATTCTCTTAACCAATCAACACAAATAAGAATTAACTTCCTGTTTGACCGCATGGCTTGTCCAGCACAATGGAGGAGGGGGAATACTACATCCTGTATTCTTGCACATGCTCCGTACACTACTGATCGTATCTTGCCTCGTGCAACCAACTGATCGATACGTCAGCATATGCACGTACACATGCCACGTGGTAATCTCGGCCTACTAAATTTATTTTTACCGAGATTCCACCACAGTCATAATATCCTCCCTGCTATAAACCCACTACCTGGTCATAATTCCCACCCTGGCATATACCCCTTTAACATGTCATATAATACCCACACTGCCATAATCCCCTCCCTGCTATATACCTCCACCGTATCATAATACACACCCTGCCATACACCCTGGCCCTGCCTTGACATAATATCCTCTCTTCCATATAACACCCAATCCCATTGTTCCCACCCGTGACATAAAACACCATATACTCACCACCTCACCTGCAGTCACCTCCTTCAATCCACTGTGTGCAATGGCACACACTGTCATAGTATCCACCACACTGTCCCACCCTGCCATATACCTTTCTCCTGATAGTAATACTCACCCACTTACATATACATCCACGTTGTCACATTCCCCCAGACAGATAGGACAGATATATACTGGAAGGCAGTGAGATGAAACATTTTATGGACCATATAGGAGTTTGTGTACGCCCTGCAGTAAGCCGGCAGCCGGGGTATGACGTCATCCTGGCATCGGCATCACTACTGGTCGTGCAAGTGAGCTGTGAAGGAAGAGCACAGAGATCCCAGCCCAGCAGCAACCGCTTGTCACTCCCAGAGTAAGGTAGGGAGGTTGGTTGGACCTCTTAATAACTAAATGCGTGTGTATATCTGTGGTTGTGTATATGTTTAGTAGATAGCTCCCTAATTTGGTGTCCTTAAATATGTCAATCCCACATAAGGATAACAAATAAGTGAGTTATTTACTAAACAACCTAAAGATTAAAATTAAGAAAAAGGCTTTTTAAATTTTGATCTTTTAGCTATTTAGTAGAGAATTCCCTAAATTGGTGCCCTTATGTGAGATTCCATATGTAAAGATACCAAATTAGGGTGCTGTTTAGCAGATAGCTCCCTTATTTGGTGTCCTTAAATATGGCAATCCCACATCTCAGCATCTTGCCAACACTACACACAAACACATCCCTGCATTCCAGTGCAAACACTACATACAAACACACCTCTGTATTAAAACATCACCATTATATATAACCACACCACTGCATCTCGCCAACACTCACACTTACTCCATACAAAAGCATGCTTACATTGAAACATGCAAGCACTGCTCAATGCTACATACATTAAAAAAATGTGGGTGTTTTGTACATTTTAAAGTGCGGGGGGGGGGGGGGGGTGTGCCAAAACTAGGACCCGCCCCGGGTGCCATATGCTCTAGGTACGCCCCTGCTGACACATACACACACACAGACAGATACACACATTGACATACAGATACACACAGTGACACATACACACATCTTGACACAGACACAGAAACGCACACGTACACACTCAGATACACATACTGACCGATACACACACCTTGACACACAGATACACACACACACACACACTGGTACAATGATACACACATTGGCACATCCACACACACACTGAGCGATACACTGACACATACACACGCACACACACACTGACAGATACACTGACACATACACACACACACATAGATAACACACACATTGATATACACATTGACACACATATACTGGCAGATACGGTTGGTGTACTGCTCAGTCCATGCTGCTCCCTCTCTTCCTCCAGCCGGCATGCTTTGTCTATGAGGAAGTGCTGTCACTTACTCCCAGCATCCCATACTACAGGGGCCCGGTCGCTGTCTTAGATGGCCGCGGCACCTGAGCAGACCCCTGTTTAGTGATACCCATCGGGTGGCCCTAAATGTTTGGGCCACCCAATGGGCAAATTGCCTTGGAAACCCAATTTTGTTTTCACAGAACCCTAGTGTTTCATGGAACACCAATTTGGAAATGCTGCCTTACACTATAGTTCCCTCGCACACTCCCCTAGCAAGTCACCTAGCAAGCAGGAAGTGCCTCTAGTGACTGTCTGACAACCACTAGAGGCAGTCTTAGTCCTGCAATGTGGGGCAACGCAGGCACTGTGGCAAATGATGGGATATATGTGCCACTTTGTGAAGTTGGATTATGCATGGCACTGGCAATTTCATTTGGTTATGTGTTCAGTGATGCGATAGTGGGGCCCCAATGCAGTTTTACTATGGGGGCCTGCAATATCTGGATCCCTATATAGTAATAGGATCCCTATATAGTAATAGGAGTCATGCTGTACCACCTTCTGTGTCTGGTTCAATATATAATTATAGGAATCAGGCTGCACCACTGTCTTTGTCTAGATCAATATCATGGGAGGACACAATTTTCGGTCCTTACCTCATGCACAAAAGGAGCTAACTATGGTTCTCCTGGATAAACAAAGTGACTTAACTCCTAACTGGCAGAGACTTGAGCAGCAAGACTGCAGGGGCATATGATCTATAGACCAAAACTGCTTCATTAAACTAAAGTTGTTTTGGTGCCTATAGTGTCCCTTTAATGCTTTGTCCCCCATAACAACTACAGGGATTAAACCGTTTAATGGTTTAAAGAATTTCTCCAACCCTTTTTTGTACAATATAGAATATGCCCTATTGGCATTATTTTATCTGTTTCCCCCAATGTAAATGCTCAAAGAGCGTTTTAAGAGAAGATTTACTTGCCTCAATCCAGTTCCGGGAAAAGCTCCTCGGCGCTGCTCGGCACACCCCTGTGTGATGGCATGGGAGCAAAGCCGAGGTCCAATCAAAGGCTTACCATGGAGAAGTCTTTGATTGGAGGATTTAAAGGGCTCAGTGTGCATGTGCACACTCTGAACTCACAATGGGAGGGGAAAGGGAGGGAACAGAGCCAGAGGAAGGGCAGGCTATTACGGATGGGATAGTGCGGTAGGAGGGCTTCCATCGGTGTCTGTGAGAGGGAAGGAACACAACACCTTCTCTCTTGCTGGTCCTTTCTGAAAGGGAGAAGCCGTTACGTCTGTTGGCAACGTGCAGTGCGAGCTGACAACAGACGTAAAGTGAGCACAGAATTGACATTGTAAACAGAGTTCTGGGCTGCCTATGTCACATGTGCTGGGGGTTTAACTATCCCCCAGCACACAATCAAATATCGCTGGATGTGCAGTGTTTCAACCTGAGACACTGCAAATCCAGGCTCCTCCCACCATGACCACTTCAAAAAGCAGACGTGGTCATGGTGCTTTGAGTTACTTGTAACTTTCACGTTGGTCCTCCAGAGCACTAGATGTCTACATCCCAGCGTCCTCTCGACTAGGCAGTGCAGTCTAATAAAGGGGTTGCCAGACTTCTGCTGATAGGATGAGAGTATCAAATCAGACCCAGATCAGAACAGGCACACCAAATCCATGGCAGAGAGCGATGTGAAGGTCCAAAATAAGAAAAAATAAAATGGTATTGATGAAATATCTGGCAATATGGTATTTTGCACTGAAAACCTGCAGTGTGTAGGATAAATTTAGCAAGAAAATAAAAATGCCTATGATATTTTGCAAAGTCTATTTACAAATTAGAATCTGTTGGATTCCATCTCTTGCTATTTATGTGTGTGTTCATGGGTCAAGAGAATTATGACTGATCATTCTAGTGTTGGACAATGAGGTAGCAGACAAAACTATGCTCTGTGCTCTTTTGTATTGTCAAGTGGTCTCTAAGGGATCAGTATGTCAAGAATAGCAGTAAATAAGTAGAACAGTCCATACTAGATTTGGATCGGTCAGACCAAGAATCTGAAGATGGCATTAACATTCATTTAAGGAACACTCCAATCACCATAACCACTAACATTCTCAGCCAGGGGAGCTCCTGCTTAAGAATTTCAGCTCTCCGATGGTAATAATGGTAAAAACTTAATACATTCAAAAACGGTTTGACTACTTACTGTGGCGGTGTGTTACAGCACTTCAGGCCCCAAGCAAGCTGTAGTGGTTATGATGCTTGGAGTGTATCTTTAATAGGTTAATAATGCAATAGGACTTCTCAATTTTCCTTGTACTTTTTTTGTGACTAGTCCTACTAGAAGTCAGCACTACAGTGGTAACCTCTGCATTTTTTTTGCAATTATTGCTCATTTTTTTTCATCCAAGGGGATTCTTCATTAAACAGTGACTTTGAAGTTAATGTATAATAGCCCTCCAGACAGTCTAATACTGAACTCACGTAGATGGCAATTTTAACTTGAATTTTGTAAGCCACCTCCTCAAAACTCGCATTTTATAGTTAAACTGACAGATCATTTGACATAGGGAGTAAGGAGCTGCATTTTCTACTTAACGCAGAAAAGTGTTAAAAGATAAAAAAAAAATTAAAAATGACCAATCTTATCTGCCCATATCCTAATTAAAAATATCGGCTTTAATTCTTGATTGTCTTTTGTACTTAGTTCAGTGTTTCTGGCATTCCTAAGTTTCCGGAAATCCACTAATATCCATACAGTCACCGTCTATCCCCGAAAATATTAGTTCCTCTACATTTACCACAATGCGACATCAAAGCATAGCCTGTTAATCTACCCAATCTCCAATGTTAAGGTTACACATTTGCTTTTCTGTGCGGTTCTTAGAAACTTTTTTGTAAACAATGTTACTTATTAAAATCTGAAGCTAATATTCACAGCAAATATGGGCAAGAACCATCCAATCGAAAGGAACAAAAGTACAAAAAAATAAAATCTACCACAACTTTAAAACGGGGCCCAATATCTATATCCATATATTTTAATTAACCCTCAATAAAAGAAAGCAAAGACATGCAAGTGGCATTCCTATAACCATGATGAAGTAAGGATCAGCTTGCTCACCCACATTCTTTCACCCAACCTCCAAGGGTTAATAATATAAGTATCGTTATCTTGCTTCACACAATGTGTAAGGGTTGAGGACTTACAGGAACACTATAGTCACCAGAACAACTACAGCTTAATGTAGTTGTTCTGGAGAGCATAGTCGGTCACTGCAGGCTTTTTGCTGTAAACACTGTGTTTACATTGCTCCCTACGGACACCTACAGTGGCCACTCCTTATGGCTACTAGAGGTGTTTCCTCTGTCAGTATCTTCACCCTCTGCATGAAGATACTGAACTTACCTCATAGAGATGCATTGATTCAATGCATCTCTTTGAGGAGATGCTGATTGGCAAGGGCAGTGTTTGGCTCCACCCAAGCATCCGCCTCCTTGGCTGAGATCATAAGAATTGCCAATCTCAGGCAATTCAATGTGATTGGATGAAATCATCACTTCTGATTATGTTAGCCAAGGAGGCAGATCAGGGGCAGAGCCAGCAGCAGCAGACTGGAATAAAAGTAAGATGTCACTATATTTAAGGGGCTAAGGGGGGGACAGATAGTATTTTTAACACTATAGGGTCAGGAATACATGTGTGTGTTCCTGACCCTATAGTGTTCCTTTAATACAATTAACATTGCCCTCATTAGTATTGTATAGTATTGTCATTCTACTACAGAGACATTTGTAAGGACACATTTTGAGTAGATGTCCACACATCTCATTGTATCCACTGTGGAGAAAATTGCAACCAACTCTGGGAAATATGTCTTAATTGACACATTTGCAGGCGATTTTGCCAGCTTAGTATATTCAATATGTAAACTTGCTTGAAGTTGCCATTGTTGCCACACGTTTTAAGTCCCTTTAGCATCCTTTATGTTTGTAAAGCCTTGGAGGTTTTATCCTGAATTGAGTACAAACAAGATTACACAAGGTTCCTATAAGGAAAATGTTTTTCTGTGCTAATATGTCCATCTGTAGAATCCGGCAAACCTAATTTTCCTGTATGGAAATTCCACACAGCCTCTTGCACATCATCCAAAAAATACTGGTAGACTAAGTTTCACATTCATACAGGCAATAGGTTTAGTTTGAACAAGAATTATGATCTTATTAACAGAAAAACAAAATAGTCAAAAATGCATTTATGTAAAAAATATTGTCTATGAGCCATCTTAGAAGGTTGCACATTCAAGGGCTTGGTGAGAGTTTTAGAATTTATGGGATATAGAAATACATCTAGCCCTGTTGATTTTAAATAAAATAAAAAGAAATGTTTGGTAATAGCTTTTAGCATTAAAGATTTATATTTCCAATATTTGTCACTACTCCTACCAAACAGGTGCAATTTTATTAAGTACAGGGTGGGCTGTGATGTTGCTCAGTTTGACAAGAATGTTCTGCTCCGTGGGGTGAGCCCCTAGGCACCTCAAACGAATATCATGACAAGAATGCCCTTCCTCACAGATGCTGTCATATTTCTCCTGGCATCCATCATTAGATCCTGGATCTTGATTTACTAGGATCCCACATCACCGTCGTACTTGTGCGTGTTCAAGGGTAGAACACTGATATCCATGGAAGATTCCATAAGACTCTTTTTGCAACAACTTGACAGTTTAAGCTGTGCTGTTAACTTTTGGACTTGACCATAACAATGTAGTTCCTAATTTACCTTATGATATTGTTTCATTGCTTTGGAATTTCAATGAAATTCCAGCTTAGTCAAAATGAGTATGTCATAAAGATTTTATCTTCATGATATGCTCAGAGGTGGCACAGACACTTTAACAACTGCAGATACTTTTGCATCTGCAGCAGACCTTTTTTTTTCTTTTTAATTATTGTTAACGGAAAAATGCATTTATTTGTTTTAATCGTGTACATTCATGTTATAATTCCTAGGCTTGTGCTATATTAGTGAGCTAGCAGTCTCTTTGAACTTTTCCTCTGATCTGTAAAAAACCTATTGCTTGGCTTAATGTTTAACATCTAGTAGTTTATATACCGTATGTGTTTGCATCAAATCAAAAGGGTAATAACAGCAGGCACATGACCTACTAGAAGTCATGCCATCATACATGTTTCTTGTGAAAATACATGTTTCTTGTAAAATGTAATATAAAGTAAAAGAAACTTGCATTTTGCAAAAGAATCAGCACATTCAGTTTTAAGTGTAGTTCACTTTAATTGCTATGAGTTTAAAGCAACGCTAAAGGCACGCAGATTACTTTATCTCAATGAAGTAGTCTTGGTGCCATGTTCCCCTCGTTTCAACCGTGCCGCTGAATGGCAATGGTTTCATTGCTGGGTTAATCTGCCTCAAGTAGCTGTCATTCTTACAGACACTGGAGGGGTTTCTCTGGAATAGTGAAGTAAGACTCCACTTTGTATATCACATGGTCTCAGAGACCATCAGATTGGTGTAGCGTGTTGTTTAGCCGCACATGTACGTTAACCCTCTGCAATGCTTCCCTATGTGGAAGCTTCGGATTGGCCGAGATCATCAATCTTGATGATCTTAGCCAAAGAGTTGGAGCTGCATACCAGAGACCAGCGCTGCATGAGGGAAAAGTTAAGTAAAATCACCTTTTTAACCCTGACAGCAGGGGTCCGGTAACCTAAATGGTGGCTAGTGCTTTATAGTGTTAGGGATAAAAATGTTGTATTCCTAATGCTATGGTGTTCCTTTACATATGGAACTACTGATTTCCCCCCTCCACCACCACCACCGTTTTTTCTCCAACTGTTGTTCTAAGACTCTTAATACTGCAAACGCACTAAAACAGATGGGCTTATTGAAATGACTGCAACCCCTGCTCCTGCCAGCCAGCCAGCCAGCAAGGGTAATATGCTAAAGGTGATATTCTGGGGAAGATCTTTACTTCACATTTGGTAATTTCACATTAAAGTCACACGTCACTTCTCAATACCTTTCTATTCTTCCTAAAGCATTTTCTTTTCTTTTCTTTCTTTTTTTCTTTTTTTCCCAAGAACCCATCTTACATTCTTCTTAACTGAATGGAATGGCAATTATTTCAAGGATTTTGAAGTGTTATTTATTTTTTTCTTTTTATGGGTGATAAACTTTTGCTGACCCTGGAGCACTCCTTGAACTCACAAAGCAGTCAGCCCCCTTTGAGAAAACATAGAACCCCCCCCCCCCCCCTCCCTACACACCTTGATATCTTCTTCTATTTGAGAGTGCTCTCTGCAGAGCTAACTGGCTGCTATATTGGTTTCTAAGTTGTACACTTTGTTTATTCCATACCTACCAATAAATCAGATCATGGAAGAGAAACACTGATGTTTTAGGGGTACAGATGACGTCTGATGAGTGCGTGGTGTATTATTAATAATTTTCAGGACTTCACGACCTATAGATGGCTGTTTATGTAATTGGGTAAGTCATGCAGAACAAAAGCAAAATATTGAATTTACACAAAGTAATTTCTAAGCACATTTAGTGCAGTTTAGACACACATTACTGTGCGTTTTATTGCTGTTGGGCCCTGTGAAACAGTCACACACCAAGTATAACGAGCTCCTGGAAAAGGAAATCAAGTCAGGAATGAGTGGTTGAGAGTTTAAGTGAATAAAAGAGGTATTCTACTTCCAAAATAAAGCCTTGTGAATATATATATATATATATATATATATATATATAGGGGTCTTTTCATTAAACTGTTCAGTGTCTGTTTAGCAAAACCCATATCTGCAGTAACATAGTTACCGAAAAGAATACAAAAAAATAATTATTCAGGACCTTATGAAGGCTCAAATTAAAGTAGAATTCACAAGAAATGTTATCCAAAAATAAGAAAACCAAATGCCAAAACCGATTTATATTAGCCCCTACCTGTTTTATCTAACAGGGGTTTGCAAAATATTGTTGGCCTAACTAAGCAAGTTTTCTGTATGGCATAATAACATGAAAGGGTGAAGGTCAATCATTCAAAGATTGCTTTCTTCAAACTTGCTCCTCCACCCATCCCTTTCTGTTGGATACGAGTAACTCAGCAGTGCAGTGGAATAATTGTCCTGTACACACATTTCAATATTTTGTATGCCTACCTATTCCTCCCTCTGTGCTTCTTAAACATATTCTCCACCTCTGTGATTTTGTTGAGCTCTATAACTAAATTTAGATAAAAAGAACCGAGATGGAAATACTTTTCACTGGGGGCAGATTGGAGACTTTTTCAAACTCTGCTGTTTTAGCTTTAAATGAAGACAGTTATAAGTTCACTATTAATCACTGTTTAATAAATAAAAACTGTATTCTATGTCTGCACAGCATAGTGCATGTGTAATAATGCCTCCCTTATGCCCGTTGCCCCTCTGAGTCATTACTATCTACTAGCAAACTAATACGAACATATCTAATGGGGTCTTTTTTTCCCCCAGGAAACAGGATAGCATTGTGTGTCACGTCACGTTGTGTGTCCGCTTATTGGAAATACTATAGAACCATTTCTTCTTGACGTTATTGACTTTGTTAATCTTGCAGTGGAGTAGGTCTAACTACAGGTTGTAGTAGTGGTAAGTCCTGATAGCCAGAAAGTATGTCTAACAGAGACTTTGGTAAGAGGGAATAGGACAGCAAATAAGTGAATAAAAGCTCAGAAACTGGAAAGAATGGGGTTTCACCAAATCCCAGAAGTATAACAAGTTTAGAAATAGAGTAATCCAGGAGTTTAAAAAAGGTGAAATGTGAATATGCAGCTAGTAAATAGCAGACATGCACTGCAATTATACAAAGATATAAAACTCTTAAAACATCAAAAAATATTTTGAAATAAGAATAATCCAGGGGCTTGAAAAACTCTTAGAGCATCAAAAAAATTCAAATTAATCAATATATAGTTCCTTAGTCCAGTATAGCAGCAATATATAAAGGTCTAAATCAAAAGTCCAAATTATAATGAATCAGTCCAAGCATAAGAGCAGATCAATCTGTTATCTTTCCTCCTTTGTATACGATAGTAGAATAATTCATAAGTACCTCCGCTGATTTTGCTATATCAAAGGTGTTTTATGATACATATCTAGTACTATATGTGCAATATTGATCTGCTCTTATGCTTGGACTGATTCATTATAATTTGGACTTTTGATTTAGACCTTTATATATTGCTGCTATACTGGACTAAGGAACTATATATTGATTAATTTGAATTTTTTGATGCTCTAAGAGTTTTTCAAGCCCCTGGATTATTCTTATTTCAAAATATTTTTTGATGTTTTAAGAGTTTTATATCTTTGTATAATTGCAGTGCATGTCTGCTATTTACTAGCTGCATATTCACATTTCAAATTTTTTAAGCTCCTGGATTACTCTATTTCTAACTACAGGTTGTGTCCAGCATTCATCCCCGGCATAATGAATTACACATACAATTTCCTTCCATTTTTATTTATATATAAATCCATTAGAGCAACTGTTGTTTTACAATAAACCGTAGTGGGGATGGTGCTTTAGCCACGAGACTGATGTTCTTTTAGTAACAATCCAAGTGTTATGGTACTTTTTGAAAGTAAACCAAAATGTTCAAATGTCTATCTGTTCCTGTCCAAATCAATAAAATTAAATTGCGTATATACGCTGAAGTAATTAAGTCTGACACACAAGGTTCAGGTTAAAATAACTTCGGGAAAGTTTATTGGCAAGTGAAGAAAAAGCGGGCGCGCAGGCCCTTTTAAGAGGCATTTTGCGTCATCATTGATTATTAGAATATCAGCAAATAAACACCATCAATTGGATTAATTGTTAAGTGTCGGTGTTAGTGTCTTACCTATTGGTTCAAAAATAAAAAAAGGTTAGTCCCGTGCCCACCCATCAGAGGTGGGATTATTCTGGACACGGGTGGGGATAAGGGGGTCCTAAGCGTCATTTTACACGGTCAATGATATCAGGCTTCATGTCCAGGTGCAAGGTCTCTTATGAATAGAACATTTCATTACTACTGTGTTCTGTGGCCTTCAAACTATACTATCTCACAAGTTCTAAGGAGTAGCCAGCAAGTCTTAAGGAGTAACCAGCACCTCCTGGTATTTGTCCTTGTAGGAAAACACAGTCTTTGTCTACTGTACTAATTGGGTTGAGAAGTTCAGTCACGTAACGTAGTTTTAAAATGAACAAGTCAAGTCATGAGGACAAAATGGAGGATTGAAAGAGTCAGGTTAGGGGGACAAAATGGAGGAGGAAGTCACAGTATAAAGTTAAAATGGAGTTAGTACAATAATTCAATACAAGTACAATAGTAATTTTTAATAATTCCACATCAGTCCCCCCTATGAAATGTTAGATTCTAAGAGATAAAACTTTATTATGTTAGTATCAGAAGACGTGTTAACCCAAAGGCACAGAAACCCCGTGGCCGCTAGTTAGGTGTTAATGCAAAGTGCAAGTCTGTCCCTAGAGCTGACCCTAATAATAGGCTAACTCATCCATCAGTATGGCTCTCGAACACTTCACACCCATGGGTGTCCCATGGCAGCTAACCCACCACTTCTCCGCACGGGGCCTTTACCATTCACTGACAGATGCTGTCCCTAAGCTAGTCCCTTCCTAGAATTCCTGCACTTTATCAACAAAAGGGAATGTTTGCAGCGGCAGACAGGGTGAATTGATGTCTTGGGATTCTTGGTCATCAACTTCGAGATGGGTGAAAGTGGGTGCCGCTTGGTCAACAGTCTTCATGAGGGATTTTCTCAGACATGGGAGGATACAACAAAAGAGAAGAGCAAAGATAAAAAGAAAAATTAGTATAGCCATACCAATCTGCATTAAAGCCTTTTGCCATCCTGTCATCCAACCAAACCATCTTTCCCAGGGATATTTTATCCCAGAATTCCTTTTTAATTCTTCAGACAGGTCGTTTAACTTTTCTATGGCTAATGTAACTTTACCATTAGGGCTTGTGTTTTCTGGGATATAGGTACAACATGTCATGGTGTCGGGCAAAATTTTACAAACCCCTCCTTTCTCGGCTAAGATCATATCTAGGGCCATTCTATTCTGAAAAGTCATTTGGGATGTGGCCTGCAGCTGTTCGGCCAACCCCTGGAGGGCGTCTCTGGTGTAATTAACAAAACGCTGTTGGTTGTAATAAATATAATTTATCCAGTTTAAATTCTTGTTTGCGGTAACTATGGTAAAAATTGATTCAAATCCTGCAGCAACCTCATCTCTTGCTTTAAACTCATTGGGTACCCCCCTAGGCACCCCAATGGCATCAATGTAAATGTGAGGGTCAAAACTTCCTTTTACTGGGGCTTCACGTTTAACCTTAGTGTGGCTGGGCTCATGGGTGTTGAGGTGTGTGTCAGAGATGATGTGTATAGGCATAATGGCCTTAGTCAAAGTACACTCCCCCCACCACTCTGTGTCCATTCTGGATCTTAACTGTAAATCCCCACACAACCAGTAAATATCTCCTAATGACCTAGTGTGATGCTGCAGTAAACGTACAGGAACAGTTCGATATGTAGCACAATATCCTTCGGGAAAGTTACCCACAAATTTACCAATCCCATCGTCCATGGCATAGCAAGTGTAATTACCTTTATATATTGTAATACCATCTGGGGGTTTGACATCCTGGGTTAGGAGAGGATACTCCTTTGTCCATGCAATACATATGGACCTGTTAAAATTATAGTGATAGGCAAAAAGGCTTAAAACACATTCTTCTATATCTACTGGTAGGATTAAAGGCACGGTACCCAGGTGAGGCCGGGCACCGCCACACACATAACATGCAGTTCTATTATGCTTATTAGCATTGTATTTCATCCATTCTAACCATAGATTTACATCATTAAAACCTGTTTCAGCGGCCATGGTATCTTCAAAAGTGGGGTTAGCAATGGCCATCATGTCTTGAAAGGTCTGGATATGAGGTTTTAATGGGTTAGGGACCATATGGGTGGCCCCTTGCCACTCAGAAGAGTTGCACATATCTTTGAGGTAGAAATGCCCTAATTTTTGGTAGGAACCCTTTTTCCAATACATTCCCATCACATACTGGTCCGCATCTGTTGGGCTTGGATGCTCAATGTTAAGAATTAATTTCATTGGTGTACTCCCCCCAGGCTTTCTCAAAGTCATCCTCTGGAGGAGGGATCTACCATGATCATCTACTTTAGATACGGCACTTTTTGGTTTGTAACCCCAGGCAGGCCCGGCATTCCATCCCGCCGCCCCCCAATGGTCACAATTGTGCCCCCATTGCTTGTCAACTACACAAACATATGGGTCTTTCGAATGAGGGATATCTCTATAGATGCTCTGGATTTGTGGTGTGGGAAATGGGCATTCTACAATATCACAGTAGTCAAAGGTATAAGTAGCCACCTGGGTGCACGATGAATTATACCAGAAGGTGTACCCACTAGTGTCTTTGGTAATGGCTACTTGCTGGGCCTTCATAAGGTTAATTAAGGAGAAGATGTACCAGAGATACATGTTTGTGCGATATTCGCTTCCTCTGGGGCAGGAGATTTCTTGCAGTGGGAAGCGTGGATCCAATTTGGCCTACCGGCCAATTTGACGGAGGTTGCGGTAATCAGGAGAACTTGGAATGGACCGTCAAATCTTGGTTCTAGGGTATTTTTCCGCACAAACTTCTTGACCAGGACCCAATCTCCGGGAAGTAGGTTATGGGAACCTGTATCCAATTCGGGATCTGGAATTGAAGAGAAAACTTGGGCATGTATTTTGTTTAGGACATTTGCAAGTTCAGTTACATAGTCTACTAAAACATCTGATTGGAGTTGCAACTGCTGCGGATAATAACAACCTAGCCTGGGTGCTGTCCCAAATAGAACCTCATATGGGGACAGTGAATGCTTCCCTCTAGGTGTGTGTCTAACACTAAATAAAGCTATTGGTAGGCTTTCTGGCCAGGGCATCTTTGTTTCTTGTGACATTTTTAACATTCTGGTTTTTAGAGTGCCATTCATGCGCTCCACTTTACCACTACTTTGTGGGTGGTAAGGGGTATGGAAGGCTAGAGTCACCCCTAGGGCAGTCCAAATTTCTTTAGTCACAGTTGCTGTAAAGGCTGGGCCTTGATCACTCTCAATGACTTCTGGGAGTCCGAATCTACATACAATATCTGTAAGTAGGCGCCTTGCGGTTGTTTTTGCAGTGATATTGGCCACTGGGTAGGCTTCTGGCCAGCCTGAGAACATGTCCACTATTACTAGTGCATATTCATGGGGCCCACTCTTGGGCATTTGGATGTGGTCAATTTGAATCCGCTGGAAGGGGTACATGGGCTTTGCCAGGTGTTTCGCAGGTACTTTAACTGGTCTTCCTGGATTGCATTTTGCACAAATGACACAGGCCTTGCAGAAGCTATTGATCAATGTTGTGATTCCAGGTGCTTCATAATACTTCTGTATGAGGGCGGCCATCAATTCTTTTGACAAGTGTGCAGGCCCATGTGCCCATTGGACAACTGCTGGATACAAATTTCTGGGAAGACAAAATTTGAAGTTGTTGTAATATATTCCGTCCTTTTGGACAGCTCCTTTCTTTTTCCATTTCTGGATTTCTTCAGGAGTGACTGCAGCTTGTTGTTCTTGTAAAATTCGCAAATCAGTAGGAAGAGTTTGCAGAGCAAAAATAGGGACTTCTTCTTCTTCTTGTCCGGACACTTCTTCATCCACTTCCTGCAGATCCTTGGCCGCTAGCTTAGCAGCCTGATCAGCTAAATGGTTGCCCTTTGCTACATCTGTATCCAATTTCCCATGGGCCTTGACTTTCAAAACGGCCACTTCTTCGGGAAGTAGGAGGGCATCCATTAGCTCCTTGATTGCAGTGCTGTGTTTGACTGGTGTACCGGCGGTGGTAAGAAATCCTCGTGTCTTCCAAATTAGGCCGAAGTCATGTGCCACACCCAGAGCATATCTTGAATCTGTATAGATGTTGGCACGTTTTCCTTCGGAAATTTTGCATGCTGAAGTCAGAGCCTGTAATTCAGCTTCTTGCGCAGACATTGCTGGCGGTAAGGATGATGATTTGATGACTTCGTCTGTTGTGGTTACGGCATATCCTGTGTGATATGTTCCTCCTTCATCGGCATATCTTGATCCGTCCACAAACAGGGTAAAATCCGTGTGGCGGTACCAGCCTTGCCACTGGGCATTGGAGAAGACTGATTGCCAGCCTCCTGCCATGTGACTATGGCCCCTGAGATGTATTGCCTGCTCTCCTGTACTGCTGAGGATTGCTACCCCTTAGGTGGATTTGGCTATGGAGCTTGTGTAGTGCCCTCTGTTGGTAGCAACAGTAATATGCACTACCTGAATAGCAAGACTGGTAATTTGCATATTCGGGTAGATTTGCATATCGCTAATTCTGCATGCAGGAGAGACATTTGTGTTAATTATGGTCTTCCCCACCTATTTATAAATATGTAATTATGTTATAATAAGTCACTGAATGTTGCCTGCTATGATTTGACTGTTTGTAATTTTATTGAGTTTTCACAGCAATGTTAATGTAATGACCAAATGGGCTAGTCCCAAGTAAAATAAAGATTTTGTCAGTTCTACTTCACCCTCAATTTGGAGTCCTGTCTCTTATTGGGGGAATCTGCTACAAGGGATTGCTATGCTCTGCATATTCCCTTGCTATAATCACTACTAAGCTCTTTTAAGAGCTCGTTCCTGCTTCGCTCTGGAAGGAAGAGAGGTTCGTCCTGCGGTGGTTGTGTTGTCTGTGTTGTCGGCTAGAGTGCTTGGAATCCTCAAGAAGCGCTAGGAGCATCCATCAACGGAGGTACCCAGTCGGGGTGCCAGGTGATCCGTTACATTGGTGGCAGCGGTGGGATGGCTTCCTAGCCTTGGGAAAACCAGCACTACTTCAGAGATGGAAGGCCGTGCAGTATCTCCCTTTGATGCCAGGCTCCAGCAGCGACTACAGGATGTGATGCGCAGTATGGAGTATCCTATCCCAGAGGAAAAAGAGACAGAGTGGAGGGTGGCGCTTCGTACCGATCTCTGGAAGGAGGACATCGACGAAATTCGACCCTTCCGGTTCGAGGAAATCCTGACCACTAACCAGCGCCAAGCAGAACAACTAGAGCTGCGGATGCCATTATTGGGAAACCAGCCCTCAGAGGAATGGGTAAGCGAACTGGAGACGCTAGTTGAGACTGAGGTGTGGCTGGATGATTCCTATCGGGCCCTGCGGTGGCATGCTTACCACCTCTACCCATGGCTGATCGAGTACAAGTGTATTGAGGGGGAAGACTACGATGGCCCTGGTTTGTTGTGGGATACTATTGAAACTAGTCTCTGGTTCGGAGACACCGACATTGCTCGCTTCTGGTCCATCCGAGCTGAGCGGGCAGACAACTGGGACCTTACGGAGATCGATGCCATTCAGCCAGATCTATCTTTTCTTGCCAACCGGGAGTGGGAACTAGAACAGGATTATGTTTGCCTATTCCAATGTATAACGCCGCCTGTCTCTGACATGATGGGGCTTATTGACTGTATGCCACCGGAAGCATTGAGTTTAGTTCTTCCTCCCCAGCAACCAAGCCTGTTATCAGGGGACCTTGGTACTGTACCACATATGTCCCAACCAGCACCAGAGATGGAAGATCTTATTGACTTGTCCTGGGAAGACACCCAGCTGGCAGGTGGAGATGGGACCGAGGTCTCTCTACCGGCCCTACAGGGATGCTGGGCAGTCGGCCCAGATCCCCAGCGGCAGTATGTATCCCAGGGAGCTGAAGGTGCCGTCCTTCCTCCCCAGCGGCAGTGTGTGTCCTTAGGAGAGAAGACAGTTGGTCCCTCTTCCCAGCAGTCCAGTGAGTCTCAGGGAGCCGAAGGTGCAGTCCTTCCTCCCAAGCGGCAGTGTGTGTCCTTAGGAGAGGAGACAGTTGGTCCCTCTCCCCAGCAGTCCAGTGAGTCTCAGGGAGCCGAAGGTGCAGTCCTTCCTCCCCAGCGGCAGTGTGTGTTACAGGGAGCTGAAGGTGTCGTCCTTCCTCCCCAGCAGCAGTGTGTGTCATTAGGAGAGGAGACAGTTAGTCTCTCTCCCCAGCGGCTGAAAGTATGTATGGGAGAGGAGCTTGTTACCCCCTCTCCCCAGCAGCTGAAAGTATGTATGGGAGAGGAGCTTGTTACCCCCTCTCCCCAGCAGCAGCTTAACCCACCAAGGGGAGACAGTAAGCTCCACAACAGTGCAGATGGGACCGTGGTCTCTGCACATGCACCACTAGGGGTAGGGACAGTCGGTCCTGTCCACCAGCAGCAGGGCTGTTTAGCCAAAGGGGAGACAGTCGGTCTCCCCCTCCAGCAGCAGGACTATGTAACCAAAGGGGAGACAGTCGGTCTCCCCCTCCAGCAGCAGCCCCAGATCCCGAGAGAGGAGCCTACCAACTCTTCTTTTCAGCATGGCTCCAACCAGGCTACTCCCGTGGTAGCGCTGGCACTCAGCAACCCACCAAGGCAGCCTATCAGTACCCCACACAGCCTTGTTGAGGCACCTGGACATGGACGAGCTAATCTTTTACCCAGGTGTAGTAACCATGTATTGTGGGTAGGCTGTATTACTGTTTGTGCTTCGTGGGTGGGTTGCTGGACTAACCAGGGCACTGACCGGCAGGAGGTCAGATACCCTGTTAGTCTGTTTGGAAAAGGGGAGAAATGTGGCGGTACCAGCCTTGCCACTGGGCATTGGAGAAGACTGATTGCCAGCCTCCTGCCATGTGACTATGGCCCCTGAGATGTATTGCCTGCTCTCCTGTACTGCTGAGGATTGCTACCCCTTAGGTGGATTTGGCTATGGAGCTTGTGTAGTGCCCTCTGTTGGTAGCAACAGTAATATGCACTACCTGAATAGCAAGACTGGTAATTTGCATATTCGGGTAGATTTGCATATCGCTAATTCTGCATGCAGGAGAGACATTTGTGTTAATTATGGTCTTCCCCACCTATTTATAAATATGTAATTATGTTATAATAAGTCACTGAATGTTGCCTGCTATGATTTGACTGTTTGTAATTTTATTGAGTTTTCACAGCAATGTTAATGTAATGACCAAATGGGCTAGTCCCAAGTAAAATAAAGATTTTGTCAGTTCTACTTCACCCTCAATTTGGAGTCCTGTCTCTTATTGGGGGAATCTGCTACAAGGGATTGCTATGCTCTGCATATTCCCTTGCTATAATCACTACTAAGCTCTTTTAAGAGCTCGTTCCTGCTTCGCTCTGGAAGGAAGAGAGGTTCGTCCTGCGGTGGTTGTGTTGTCTGTGTTGTCGGCTAGAGTGCTTGGAATCCTCAAGAAGCGCTAGGAGCATCCATCAACGGAGGTACCCAGTCGGGGTGCCAGGTGATCCGTTACAATCCGGATCTGGTAATGGATTCTCATGCACAGTTGGTAAGTGTACTGTTTCCATTTTCATCTGTTCAAAACAGTCATGAGGTGTTTCTGGGTCATAATCATTCTTTATGACCAGGTCTTGAAATTCCTTTTCCAGGAAATGGCGTGGCCATGCTTCCAGAGAGTCAGTTGTTGGGTATTTGGCAATACCATTTTCCTGTAGCTGTTCTTCATTCATGGTGGCCCATAGTTTTGCCATGGGCCCAAGATCATTCCATGACCTTGTCTTCAACTTGGTAACAGGAATATGTGGGATAGCGGTATCCCAATGGCGGTAGAGGTAGTTAAGTTGTTGAGGTAGCTGGACCAAGACCATGCTATTACCTTCAGAGTCACAATAGAAGTCTTGTGCAGTGAGCTTTACATCGGTCCAGTGGTAAAGCTCATCTTCATAGCAAGGTTCGGGAGTAATGTTTGGCTTGTACCACATGGTACAGAAGGCGTAATCCGGGCCTTCACAAAGAGGTGTCTCATCTTCATAAAATGACAAATGTGGATGCATGACTTTCTTGATACATCCACAGAGCAGGTAGATGTAGGTTTCATCTGTGATAAATCCATAATAGATACCCCCCTCAGGGAGTGGAAGAAGAGTGGACGGATTAAGCACTTGACATCTTTGGATGGAAATGTTGTCAGGCAAAAGAAGATGACACTGTAGGCGCAGGTGTCTGGCTGGAGACACGTGCTTGAGCTGGACTTGGTTGATAATAGCAGAAATGTCATGAGGGGCCAAAACAACCAGAGGGTGGCCAAGGACCAGGTCCGAGGTTCTTTCAATGAGCTCTCTTGCGGCAAAAACAGCCCTGAGACAGGAAGGAGTCCCTCTGGCCACAATGTCTAGTTGACATGAGAAATATCCAATAGGCCTCTGGCGGCCTCTTAAGTCATTCGTTTGGGTGAGAACTCCTGTTGCGTGGCCTTGTCTTTCAGAGACAAATAATTTGAAGGGTTTGGAGTAGTCAGGTAGGCCCAAGGCAGGAGCAGAAGCAATGGCACGTTTTAAAGCACCGAAATTGTCCAGAGCTTCATTGGTCAGACAGAACGGGTCAGACTTAAGAGCATCATAGAGAGGTTGCATAAGCAGAGAGGCTTCTGGGATCCATGCTCTGCAGTAGGAAATGAGGCCTAGGAAGGCATGAAGAGACTTTGAAGTCCTTGGAGGTGGAATGTCCAGAACAGCTCTTACCCGGTCCCGAGTAAGATGTCTGGTACCTTGAGATAGGCAATGTCCAAGGAAGATCACTGAAGATTGACAGAACTGTAGCTTGATGAGCGCAGCTTTGCATCCTTGTTCTGCCAAATAGCAAAGGAGACTAATTGAGCAATTTTCAGTAGTGGGTATATCAGCTCCACAGAGTAACAAATCATCCACATACTGGAGCAGAACAACTTCTGGGTGCTCGGCTTGCCATGGATCAAGGATGGTACCCATGGCCTTTGCAAATTGACTTGGAGAATTTTGTGCCCCTTGGGGCATGACAGTCCAGGTATACTGTTGCATCTCATGAGTGAAAGCAAATAGGTATTGACAGGAAGGGTCCAGGGGGACACTGAAAAAGGCATTGGCCAGGTCAATGACTGTGAAGAATTTTGCAGATGGTGGGACTCCAGAGAGCAGAGTATGGGGATTTGGTACAAGAGGGGTATCCAGGACGGTAGCTTCATTGACAGCACGGAGATCCTGGACCATCCTGTACTTCTCCGGCTCACCCTTTGGAGTTTTCTTTTTCACAGGAAATAGTGGGGTGTTGCATTCAGATTTACATTTTACCAGGGCACCCTTCTCTAAGAGTGCCTTGATGTGGATAGAAATGGCAGCAGACTGTGCTGGTTTTAAGGGATATTGTGGTTTTCTTGGTAGCTTAGCTCCTGGAATGAGCTTCACCACCACAGGGGGAACATTTAGGTGACCTATGTCCTCTGGGCCTGAGGACCATAACTTGGCGGGCACCTGTGTTTTTAATTCCTCTGGGAAATTAGACCTTAATTCTGCTGCTTCCTCACGGGGCTTTTCTAAATGCAGCATCAGAGGCAAGGAGCACAGGGCTGAAGTGTCTGATACAGATAGAGGTGTAAACATTTCTACCTGCCCATCCGGGGTAAAGGTGATGGATGCTTGCAGGCGTGAGAGAACATCAGCACCTAACAGGTTAATTGGGCATGTGGAGGATACTACAAAGCGAGCGAGCAGGCTAGAACCAACTCGTAGTGGAGTTGTTAAAGGGCTATGTCTCGGCTGGCCATCCACTCCAACACAAGAGACATCAATATTTGACAGAAAAGATGGGTCTGGCAGGTCTTGTTCTCGCAGAACACTACGGGCTGCACCTGTGTCAACAAGAAATGTGGTGGGGTGGCCTTCAATGGGCAAAGTCACTGTGGCAAGTGGCCCCCCCTTTTTTTTTTTTGACAATCTTTATTTTCAATTTTCAGTTTACACATAACGAGCGACAAGGACAGGCTTTAGCTCGTGTTCATCATCAATAGCATAAAAACGTAACATAAATGAGTGGCATAAGTGGTAATGACACGGCGAGATTAAATCACAACAAAGACATAAATAGGGTGCCTAAGAGTAACCAAACTAAGCAACTGGTAGACATGCACGTACATATTTTTGTAGCCAGTGGTTGACACCATCGTGAGGTCTGTACCGTGCTACATGGGGGAGACTTAGGGTGCCTCGAACCAATAGGGCGTACTGAGGAAGACTCCCAGACGTAGACAGTAGCATGTGTGGTGGTAACGGTATCAACATATACCACAAGCGTAGGTACAACTACATTGGTGAGTCACGTAATAAGGAGACACAGTCTAAGCACATTCATTGGCTAGAAAACATTCAGGTGATCATGATCATCAATACCCGCTGGCAATAGAGCATGTCCTGTATCATGCTATGGGGGGGAGTGAAGGGACTCCTCTAGCCCGTTGGGCAAGTGGGGGCCCACTCCTGATTATGAGTAGTGTCTCGCATGAGGGTAACAGAAACGGGGCGTAAAGTACGTGTAGTTTCAGGAAACATAGAGAGCTAACGCGGGTGGGCGGTGTGAGATTATATAGCCCAAAACAGTGAAACCAAGTGGGGACCACCTGTGGGGTTACTCAGATTGACCATAGTGGTAGTTGAGTTTCCAGATTCTGCGGCTGTCAGTAACTGGGGCTACCGGTGTATCGGCCTGGAACATGTCACGTAAAGGAAAGGTGGGGTCCCCAGTTTCAAAGGACGGTTTACCTCACCTGGTCGTGGAGTGTTTGCGGGGCGGTCTGGTGAGTATAGGTAGGGTTCGTCTGGGTCTATAGTCTAGGGGTCCAGGTCATACAAGGTCCGTAGTGTCGGGCATTCGTCGGGTTTGGATCCGGTACAGTCAAGGTCGGGGGGTGTCATCAACCCTATATCCGAGGTCGAGATATGGGTGGCAGGCAGTCTAAGCGGGGCAGGGCTTGGGTAACGGTTAGCCTATGTTTCATCGCAGGTAAGTGGGGAGGGTGTGGGGGGAGGAAGGGATGGGGACGAGGGGGGGGGGAGGGAGGGGATCCACGGGCTCCGGTCCCGTCCATCATAAGGTACCACAGCCATGGCATCCAGATGTGGTCACATTTCTCTAATCTGCCTTGCAGGGCTGCCGTGAGTGATTCCATGTGATGTATCTCCCCAACCCTGTCTAGCCACCGCTGGAAGGTGGGCGCGCCCTTTTGTCTCCACATGGTAGGTATGAGTGCTATGGCTGCAGTCAGTAGGTGCCTAAGCAAGGGTTTTTTGTAGGCAGAGATGGACATGTCAGTATGGTGTAGGAGCATAGTGAGGGGGTGGAGGGGTAGGGTGATATCTGTTATAAGGCGGATAGCTTCTCTGATCCGTGTCCAGTAAGGGACAATATCAGGGCAATTCCACCATATGTGGAGGAAGGAGCCGTCTGGCCCTCCGCAACGCCAGCATTCATTAGGGATCCCAGGGTCTATGCGGTGGGCAACATCAGGGGTCCTGTACCAGCGTGTGAGAATCTTATAGCCTGTCTCCTGAACTTTAGAGCTGATGGAGGTTTTGTGCGTCAGTATAAAGATCTTGTCCCATTCCTGAGCTGTTAGAGTAGTCCCTGTCTCCTCTTCCCACTTTGTCACATATCTGGGGTGTGTCTGGTGTTCGTTGTGTAAAAGCGTCGCATACAGCATAGAGATTCCCTTGTCTGGGTGGGTTCTAGAGATGCATAGGGATTCGAACTGCGTGGGGGGTCTGTGTAGGCACTGTTTGTTTGGGAATGTCTTATAGTAAGCCCGTATTTGAGCATAGCGGAAGTGATCCAGTCCAGTGGGTACCTTATCGCCCAAGAGGTCCGTGAGGGGTCTAAGTTGCTGTCCCTGCAGGAGCTGTCGGAAGCTAAGCCAGTCGGGGTCGGGGAATGAGTGTAGGTCTGCCGGCGTGAGACCACCTCCCACACCCGGATTGTGTGTAATAGGTGTGAGGGGGCTGTCAGTAGAGGTGAGTTGACGTGTATACCTCAACGAGCACCAGACCCGTAGTGTAGCGTCAATCAAGGGATTGCCTGTTTGCAGTGAGGAAAGCGTGAGGGAGCTGAGCCATAATCGGGAAGGGAGCGCTCCCCTTGCCTGCCCATGTTCCATGGGGACCCACAGTTTAACCGTGGGGTGGGCATGCCAGTCTATCACTCTGAGTAGGTGTGTCGCGTGGTAGTATCCTTGAAGGGATGGGAGGCCCGCGCCCCCTTTGCTTTTGGGACGCTCCAATAGCGCCCTGCTGACCCTGCTCGCCTTCCCGTTCCATACAAACTGCCGAATGGCTGTGTTCAGAGATTGGAAGTATGCTCTGGGGATAGTGATAGGGACGGCCTGGAACAGATACAGGAGACGTGGCAGCACGTTCATTTTTACCACGTTGATGCGGCCGAACCAGGAAACGTAGAGGTTCCTCCAACGTTGGAGGTCTGACTGTACTGTCGCGAGTATGGGTAAAAAGTTTAGTCGGTATAGGAGTGACAGGTCATTGGGCAGCCAGACGCCAAGGTATTTAAGTTTGGAGTCACACCAGGAGAAGTGGAATTGCGATTTTAGGTGCGCGACCTTCTCTGCCGTGAGAGATATCGGTAGGGCTTCCGACTTGCTTAAGTTAAGTTTCAGGTTGGATATACCGCCGAAGGTCCTAAAGGCTCGGAGCAGGTTGGGGAAAGAGATTGTGGGGTTATCTAGAAAAAATAGCATATCGTCCGCATAGGCGGCCACTTTGTGTTCTGCGTTGTGGAGTCTGTACCCACTAATTCCCCCGTCCTGTCTGACCGCCTCCAGGAAGGGTTCTAGAGTGAGGGCAAACAGGAGGGGGGACAGAGGGCACCCCTGTCTGGTTCCGTTCCGGATGGCAAAGGGGGCAGACAGAGCGCCGTTAACCCGAATGCGGGCCGTGGGGTTCGTATAGAGGGAGAGGATCCATGAGCGGATATGAGGGCCGAATTGCATGTGGCGGAGGGTGGCTTCAAGGTACATCCAGTCTACCCGGTCGAACGCCTTTTCCGCGTCTGTGGAGACCAGGATTAGGTTCCTCTTCGTCGACCGGGCAGAGTGGATCATGTGTAGGGCTCGGGTGGTGTTATCACGCGCCTCACGCCCCGGAAGGAATCCCACCTGGTCCGGGTGGACCAGGGTGGGGAGCACACGGGAGAGCCTCATGGCTATGGTTTTGGCGAAAAGTTTGAGGTCGGCATTGAGGAGGGAGATCGGTCTGTAGCTCCCGCATTCCGCGGGGTCTTTGCCTTCCTTCGGTATGACCGTTACGGTGGCGCGTAGGGCATCAGTTGGGAACCGACCTTCTTCTAGTAGAGAGTTGAAACCTTGCACCAGGCATGGGAGCAGTATGTCCCTAAACCTGCGCAGGTACGAAGTGGGCAGTCCGTCCGGGCCTGGAGCCCTATGGGTTTTGGAACTTTTGAGTGCAATAGCTAGTTCCTCTACCGTGAGCGGTTGTTCCAATTCCTCAGCCAGGTCTTCCGGGAGCGTGCGGCCTATATGGTCCGTGAGGAAGTCATCTATTTTGCGCCGATGTTGGCGCGCGTCAGTACTTCGGTCGGTGGTATCCAAATTGTAAAGCTCTTCGTAGAAGAGCCTGAAAGTCTGCAGGATATCTGTCGGGGTCCTTTTCATTGTCCCGTCCCGTCCTTTGATTTGGTGTATGTGATGCAGTCTCTGTCTCTGTTTCAGTGTGCGTGCCAGAGTCCTACCGCATTTGTCAGAGAACTCATAAAAGTGTCTGTTGGACTTGCGAATGGTGTGTAATAGGTTCTGGGATAGGAGGTCCTTGAGTTGTCTACGTGTGTCCGTGAGGTGTCGATAAGTGTCGTCCGTTTGGTCAAGTTTATGTCGCGTCTCTAGGGTGGAGATCTCACGTATCAGAGCTTGGGTTTTGGCGCCGTGTTCCCTCTTCCGTTGAGTGCATAGCCTGATCAAGTGTCCCCGTATTACACATTTATGTGCCTCCCATATAGTGAGGGGGGCGACATCTGGTGTGGTATTTTCCTCAAAGTATTGGGTCAGTGTCTGGGCTACTTGTGTGGTGATAACATTGTCAGTCAGGATATTTTCATTAAGTCTCCAGTGGCGTTCACTGGGTTTAAAGAGCGGAGATTTGATTGTAACCTGGACCGGTGCGTGGTCCGAGTCGTGCTGTATGCCAATGGAGGCGTCTATCAGGAAGGGGAGGTATTCCTGTGCAAGGAATATATAGTCTATCCTGCTGTATCTGGTGTGGGCCGCTGAGTAGCATGTGTAATCCCTGTCTTCGGGGTGCGCCACCCTCCAGCAGTCTATCAGGCCTGATCTAGCTAAGGATTGTTTGGCCTGTCGTATACAGTGTGAGGGGATGGTGCTGGTGCCCGCGGATGAGTCCATCCGCGGGTCCAGAGGAATGTTGAGATCGCCCGCCAGGACCAGCGTTCCCTCCCGGAATTTCTCTAATAGTGCAAGGGTTTTTGTCAAGAACCGGTGTTGACCCTTGTTAGGGCAGTACACCGTGGCGAAAGTGTACCTATGGTCGGCGATTTCACCCTTGACAAATATGTACCTGCCCAGGGGGTCTGCCTGCGAGGCGGAGCTGACAAAAGGGGTGTTGTGGGAGAAGAGAATGGCGACCCCCGCTCGTTTGGCTTCGGGGTGATTGGCGTAGTAGCCTAGGGGGAATCGTTTATCGCTAATCAGGGGGGCATCTTTACCTTGTAAGTGTGTTTCTTGAATAAATGCCACAGAGGTCCTTTGTGCCCAGAGGGAGCGTAGTAAGTGTCTCCTCTTTTCGGGAGAGTTAAGGCCTCGAACATTATGCGTTCGTAGGAGCAAAGGCGAGGGCAGATAGCTCGATGCCATGGCTGTGTTCGGGCTCGGAACGCGTGGGGGGGGGAGGGGGGTAGAGGAAGGAAAGGCGATGCGGGGGGGAGTAGATAGGGGTCGGGACAGGGGTTGAGTCAGGGGTTATAGGCAACCGTGGCCCTAGGTCAGGTATGGGTGACCTAATATACAGGTGGGTCCGTTGCTGGGGGACTAGGAAGTCACGTGTATGTGGTCCGTCAGGTGGTACCGGGTATCACGTTCCCCCGGACCACTTAGGGGCGGACAGCAACACTCAGGGGTCGTGCGAGTTAGGACGCATAGGATAAACAATATATGGGAAGTCAACGGTCTTATTGAGGGGCTACGGAATCATCAGACGTTGGGCATTCCGTGCGGGCTGGCGTGGGGCGGAGCAGGGGACTAAGCCGTGGTACGGTGGGAGTCGGAGCCGGGGGGGCGCCCTGTCTCGTCAGGCTGGCTTCCATGGGGGGGGGGACGTCTCTTGGGTATCCCAAGCGTGGCTGGGGGGGCGGAGGTCCAATAATGGTCTCAGTATCCGGAACTTGGGGTGACTTCAGTCGGTCGGGGCGAAACAGGGGGGGGGGGGGGGAGGGGAGGGATGCGCGGGCAGGGAAATTGCACACATTCTGATAAAGGGAGAACAATTTTGCAGAGAGCATACAGTACAGGCAACATTATTCAGATTTAACAGTAGATAAACCTTTAGCAAAGTTCCCCTTATGCTCACAGTTCCCCATGTCTTAGCCACTGGGCAAAGGGAGGTTCGCCAGTACCCGTGGTCATTGAGAACTGCGGCATTATGGGGCGCAACCGGTATATCGGCTATCCTGGGATCGTACTGTGTCTGACAGGGCGTGGGCGGTGCAGGCTGCTCACTATCTTATTTGTAACACCCCGTGCAGCGTGCAACTCCCAGGCCCATTCGAAACTCCCCGCAAGCCCCCCTCCCCCCCCCCCCAACTAAGGAGCGGGCGGCCGCTCCATCAACAGCAAGGGGACGTGCCAGATCCGGGAAAATGGCAACTTCAGAAGGGTGGGGTGTATGGTGGTTATACAGGTTAAGACATGCATACAGTGGCGAATTTACTAGTATCTTACATAACGGGCTACAATATAGTTGGCATGCAATATAACACTCATAACCAGAATCTCCCAATTCCCCCCTCTCATCCAGCGCCCCACCCCAACCTGACACTGGACCCCCCCAATTCTAGCCGTAGAAGTAGCTAACGGTTCCAGGGAGTCCTGTAAAATTAAGGGAGGTCTCGCCATTCGGCGTGGGCAGTCGGGCGGTTCTGGGCTGAAAACTGGGTAGCGTCCCGATCTCCGACCCTGGTGGAGTCGGATGTCAGAATGAGGCATAGTACCCCAGTCCCCTGGTCGGGAAAAGATCCGCCGGTGGGCAGTCCCGATACAAGATAATGAGGGCCTATTCCCGCTCCCCACCCAAAAGCAATAAACGGTGTGTGAAAGAGAGCCCCCCCCCCCATAACTGGAGTGTCCCCAAAATGTCGGCCCCGGGTCCCCATGGCCTGCGTGGAGAGGGTAATAACTATGCCCCCCACATGAGGTTCAGTGTGTGTACTTAGCTGTCGTCGATGCTTTCAGATAGGCACATCATCATACGGGGGCAGTTCTGGAGGGCCAGATGACACCGGGGTCGGGATCAAAACGGGTTCAATTATTCTTCGGGCCCATTAGGGCCTCCCCAGCGGATAGGTTGCGTGTCGTTACGTGCTCGGTTGCGGAGCGGCTCTGGAACCTCAGGATGGTCCGGGCGTGGCGGAGGATGGTCCAGTATCCAATTGCGAACGTTGACAGGTGGCAGGTCCATCGATCTCAGGAAGCCGGGTATGTCGTTGGGCCACCTCAGGGTGCACCACGTGTTCCCCCGCTTAGCCTGGAGGCTGAAGGGGAAACCCCATTTGTAGGGTATGCGTTTCTCCTGGAGGATATGCGTGAGTGGCCGCAGCGCCCTTCTTGCGTCCAGGGTGAGGGTAGATAGGTCCTGGTAGAGCGAAACATCGGCATCTTGGAAGGTGATGGTCTGAGCACGTGCTGCTCTCATGATGGCGTCTTTAAGCTGGAAGGACAGTAGGCAGCAGATAACGTCACGTGGGAGGCCATCTCTCCTGGGGGGACGAAGGGCCCTGTGGGCTCGTTCTATCTGGTAAACTTCTGGGGCATCTTCACCCAGAATATGGGTGAAAAGCTGCGTAAGGGTCGTGCCTAGGTTTTCATGCTCAACCTCCGGCAGGCCTCTGATTCTTATGTTATTACGCCGTCCCCTGTTGTCCAGGTCCTCCACCTGTCTGCGAAGCTCGAGCAGAACCGAGCCCTGTCTAGCAGTGGCGTGGTCAGCGGATTGGGAGTGTTGGATGGCCCTGATATTCTCCCCTTCCAGCTCCGTGACTCTTTCCTCCAGGGCAGTGAGGTCCCTACGTACCTCTTGGATCTCTTCCCTGATCGCCGCCCTCAGCTCCGCCACAAGCGCAGTTTTGTCGCCCTTGGAGAGCATGTTAGCAGATATGGACGCTAGTTCAGCAGTAATGTGTGCTAGCTGGTCGCCCCCCGCCGGGCCCGACTCCGGGCCTGCAGTATTGTCCAAGTCCGGTGGCGCGGCCGCCATCTTGTCCGCGTGTCTCGCGGCTCGGGGGCCGTCCGGGTATGCTAGAAAATCATCCAGCGGTCCGGCGTTTTTCCTCACTGGACTCGAGCCCGATGGTCCTGGGGTGCCCTGGCGCTTAGTTTTCCCCATTTTAGAGGTGAAATGTGGCATAGATAAGGGGCTTTGTGGTCCGGGTTCGCGGAGCTCCGGCGATATGCGACTCACTCCATGCACGGCAAGCCACGCCCCCCCAAGTGGCCCCCCTTTATCCCCTGTAGACACTGCCATTACAGGGGTTACAGACACAGGCTTGCCAGCTTCCTAATCATCTGGTTCTTCAACAATTGGAACCTTTTTCTCGGTCTTGGGGCCTGGGGCAGGCTTGGAGAACTTTTTGGGTGCCCCTGGTTCCCTTTTAGGTTCCGGACAGTCACTTCTGTAGTGTCCCTGAGCTCCACAATTAAAACAAATTACATCCTCTAACTTGACTCCCTTGGTGCCAGAGGTGATGGGGGTAGCGCGGGCCACCATGAGGGGAGCTGGATTGGATCTCCTTGGGGTCTGAACAGATTCCAAACCTCTAGCAACTAGAAGCAGGGTATCCAGGGGAACAACCTTATATTCAGGGCGTGCAGCAATGATTCCCTTACGTATAGAGTCTTTAACACCTTGGACAAACGCACCTGACAGCATTTGTGAATGAATTTTGTCTGTAAGATCAAATCCTAAATCTGTAAACATTTGATACAGTCTTGCATGGAACCTTTCTACTGATTCTCCTTTGTCTTGAACAACATCAGTGAGGCCAGCAGCCTGATCCGCAAGTTTGTCTTTAGCCCATTCTCTTAATTGGGTGCAAAAGGTTACCCCGGAGGGGTAATCAACATCACTGGAAAGTAGATCTGTACTGAGGTGACGGGCCATGCTCGGCCAGTATGCATCCCCTGCTTTAATAGCACAAATGCTCAGCAAATCACGCCATGCGGCGGAATAGGTCTTTTGAATTTGAACTATCCCTCGGTAAAAAGGCATAGGCTGTTTTTCTGGGTCGGGGAGCGATTTCATTAATGCGCTAGCTTGAGTGGGGTTAAAGGCAACATATTTAGGAGGGGTCCGTTCACCCCGGCCCTTGTGTCCAAAGGGATCATCGATGGAACGATGAGTTGAGGCTCCTGCAGCGGCTCCTGCAGCCTCCGACGAGTCCTGGGATGAACTATCCTCATCTCCCTCATCTAATTCTATGATCTGAGCTTTCTTTCGTGCAGGGCCCGGGTAAGGTGACAGGACCGGAGGATGAGCGGGGGTCCCAGATGCGGGGGTGGCTAGCGAGTCATAACCGGGGGATAGGTAGTCACCGGGAATTACCGGCATCAGGGCTGTACTGGGGGCCGCCATATTAGTGGCCGGAAAGGGTATTGTATTAGGGTTAAGGGAAGAAGTGGCGGCCATGTTGGATGTGGGCACATCCGGAGCAGACTGTGTCGGACTGGGCATGACCGGGACCTGGGGAGTGGCTTGGGGAAGGGGTAGTGGATATCCGGGATAGGGCAGAGTCATGGGATACGGGAAGGGGTAGGGCCAGGCTGGGGAGGGGAAGGAGGTGGGGTATTGGACTGGGGTGGAAATGGGAGGGGACGGAGAGGGATTGGTAGGGGTGGGTGGAGGGGGAGGAGTCGGGGCGAGGGTGGAAGAGGTGGTTAGTTGGGCGGATGAGGAGGGGAGGGGATCATGAACGGGGAGGGAGCGTAGGGAAGGAATGGCAGATGAAATGTTAGGGAGAGGTACAGCAGGTAGCGTAGGGATGGATGAGGATGATGGGAATGTTAGGGACGGGGAGGGGGAAAAGAAAGATCCATCAGAATTCAGGACCGGGCAAACAGGGGAGGTGGCGGGATGGGTGTTAGGAGGATTGGGAGTGGGGAACATAGTCAGCTGGCTATCACCTACTGCTGACTGAACCTTGGGGATAGACGTCCCCTGGGCGCCACTTTGGGGCGCTGGCTGAGGGTAGACCCCAGCAACACAATTCTGATGATACACAAACAATTTCACACCTTTGTGATTTATTTCTTCCTCAACCCAACCTTCTAGCTGAATAGCCTTCGCTACTCTGTACCATGCTTCAGCAGTCTTTAATAAACCATTATCTGTAAGCTTGCCTTTCATTTCTGCCAGTAACTTACGCCAACTTTCTGGTTGCAATCTTCCACCCGTTGGTACAGTAATTTTACATACTTTTGCAATCTTTACAACACCTTTAACCATCTCCTCACCCTCTCTGTTTTCTACCAAATCACATGCTAACCAGCCCTTACTGGGCTTACCCAAATCCTGCCCCATAATCCCCCTACCCCTATACCAGCGTCCTAGATATAGAGAGAGAGAGAGAAAACTGAACAAGAACGTCTACAATGCTCGACTGCCACCCGAGAACCGTGGGACTTTCTCAGGTGCGTCTTCCCAAAACGTAGACTAGTCACTGAATCCGCCTACCCGGGGTGGTAGACACGGATTGGAGCGAGGTGAGAAGTGTGTGACCAATCACTTCTCTTTTAAGAGGAATGGGAGTGGATAGTATAATAATATAGGAAGTATAGAAAAGATGAAAGGCGAGGAAAATCCTTAGAGACAGACACAGGAGTTCATGAGACTCCTAATTAGACAAACAAGACAACAATACAATTGAAATACAGTGCATGCATCACAGTACAAATGAAATCAACAATAATCCCTTTCCTTTTACATGTGCTTACTCCAAAGTCACCTCCCTCAACCTCGTAGTGTCCCCGCTCGGAGAATGACTTCCTCAAGTCTCACTATCACAATTAAATAATCAGTGGACCTTCAACTCAACTAGAGCCGAAGGGTCCGGGTCAGGACGTCCCCAACTCAACTAGAGCTGGATGGTCCGGGTCAGGACATCCCCAACTCAACTAGAGCTGGGTGGTCCGGGTCAGGACGTCCCCAACTCAACTAGAGCTGGATGGTCCAGGTCAGGACGTCCCCAACTCAACTAGAGCTGGATGGTCCGAAAGCGCACAGTGAAGCTAGCTAGGCTATCAAAGTGACACAAAATTATATCACAGGAAACTATGATTCTACACAGATCCCACAGTTCCACAAACTTCTTTTTCCATACAGCCACAGCCACGAGGCTCCTAAAAGAAGTAAACAGGCAACGGAAGACCCCCAGGAACACATCCACAGGTCAACCCCCCTTTATCCCAAAAGGGGTAAAATACAAACAGATAGACAGATATACTGAAAATCCAGGCAAGTCCCCTCAGGTCCGCCCCCCTTTATCCCAAAATGGGGAAACAGACAAACAATTCAGACACACCCAGGCAACAGACTAAAATGCAGGTAAACAAGTGAGTAACGAGGCACCGGGCAAGATATTACCTGTCTTTGATGTCCTCCCGGGAAGCAGTCACAGACACGTGGACGGGTCAATCAAAGGGGCCGGAACATACCGGTGGCTCTGCAGAAGTCTCTACCGTGTACCTGGAGGCGATCAATCTCCTTTCCTTCCCCCCGGATTCCTCCGTCCACCCTTGTCTTCCTTAGGACGGCTCACCGGCCGGACATAGCCCGATGCCCCACGTTGGGCGCCAAGTTGTTATGGTACTTTTTGAAAGTAAACCAAAATGTTCAAATGTCTATCTGTTCCTGTCCAAATCAATAAAATTAAATTGCGTATATACGCTGAAGTAATTAAGTCTGACACACAAGGTTCAGGTTAAAATAACTTCGGGAAAGTTTATTGGCAAGTGAAGAAAAAGCGGGCGCGCAGGCCCTTTTAAGAGGCATTTTGCGTCATCATTGATTATTAGAATATCAGCAAATAAACACCATCAATTGGATTAATTGTTAAGTGTCGGTGTTAGTGTCTTACCTATTGGTTCAAAAATAAAAAAAGGTTAGTCCCGTGCCCACCCATCAGAGGTGGGATTATTCTGGACACGGGTGGGGATAAGGGGGTCCTAAGCGTCATTTTACACGGTCAATGATATCAGGCTTCATGTCCAGGTGCAAGGTCTCTTATGAATAGAACATTTCATTACTACTGTGTTCTGTGGCCTTCAAACTATACTATCTCACAAGTTCTAAGGAGTAGCCAGCAAGTCTTAAGGAGTAACCAGCACCTCCTGGTATTTGTCCTTGTAGGAAAACACAGTCTTTGTCTACTGTACTAATTGGGTTGAGAAGTTCAGTCACGTAACGTAGTTTTAAAATGAACAAGTCAAGTCATGAGGACAAAATGGAGGATTGAAAGAGTCAGGTTAGGGGGACAAAATGGAGGAGGAAGTCACAGTATAAAGTTAAAATGGAGTTAGTACAATAATTCAATACAAGTACAATAGTAATTTTTAATAATTCCACATCACAAGCATCATAACCACTACAACGCACTGCAATAGTTATGGTGCCTGGAGTGCTCCGGCACTCCTCCAATGTAAGCAGTCAAACCGTTTTAGAACTGTTTGACTTATTACCTTGATTCTGCCAGGTGCCACTTCTGACTTCACTACGACCTTGAGAGAGCTGGAAGATCTCTGTCTCAACTTAGCCCAGTAATGCTTATCAGAGATCAGCTGACACTCTCACCCAATGAGCTAGCGCTACATTCCGGGGTTTAGCTCAGGAGAGCTAACAGAAACTTCCAAGTAGGATATAATGGCTCTCTGAAGGCTGTGGAGAAAAGTGCCCAGTGGACCACAAGTAAGAAGTCAAAACCACTCTAAAATGGTTTGACTACTTACAATTGCATGGTGCCTGGGCACTCCTAGCACCATCATCACTATAGCGAACTGTAGTAGTTGTGGTTCTTGTAGTGTGCCTTTATTAATAGCTTTGGTATTTATCCACTTGAACTTATTCTCACAGGCATCCTGCCTCGTCGTTACTATATTTCCTTTTCACTGCCTTCTCGCATAGTTACTCTGTCTATAATTTAAACATACTATAAACATAATTGTTATTCGCTATCACTTAGTTTCTATTACCCTAAATCGCTTGAAAATGACAGAAAAGCACTGTAAGATACAAAATATCTACAAGTCAGCCTAGAGAAAGGATACATAAAAGAGGAGAAATATTTTTGGTCATACGCATGCAGTGTTCTAAAAGATCTAAAAAGTGCTAGTTTTCTCCATAGTAATTTTTTTTTTTTTTATTGTGTCTTTAAAATAAATTCTATACATAATATTTCATTCATTTTCTGGTTGCATAGTCATCTTTTACCCATATCCAGTTTGTAGCTGAAACACCTGTATTTTACCTGTATTTTTATACCAGGAGCGTTATACAATCTTCCTTTGTGTATTTTGTGTTTGGGATTTATTATGTCATATATGTATGTCTCTAGGTAGTATGTGTAAAGAACACTGGTATCTCCTATACCCGTTTGTCAGTTTCCTCCCGAACGGCCAGAGCATGAGTGATTATAACTCGCCGTTCAGGAAATAAAGTAAGCGATTCTCCAATACGAATAAACAGCTTCCCAAGTAGATTCTCCCAGTAAAGCAGACAGGTACCCAAACATCAGCCGAAGTCTAGATGAAGGGTATAACAGAACTGAATTTTAATGGGTGCCACACATTATACAGCCAATAAAATACAGGGTAAAACTGTGACACTCCCAATACAAACATATAATCCCCTCCTCTCTGCCTGGAGATAATTAGGTCAAAATAATGATAACTTAATTATCTCCAAGCAGAAAATTCACAATTTCCCCAGAATGTGAAATCGTACCGTAAAATATACGATATTCTCATAAACGTCATATCCCCTGATAGCCCTGATCTGGGTGACCAACATATCCAAAAATCACCCTGATAAGTTCAGGGGTTTTCGAATTACATGGAAGTCTTAGGTGACCGGCCACACACGAGGCTCCTGCCCAAAACAGTTCCATAAGATTTAGTGGTTTGGCCGGTCTATTTCGTGAAGTCTGAAAAAACAAATAAAAGCACAAACTGCTCCCCCTGGCTCATAGTAGTGATTGTTCCCCTAGTTCGTGGTAACAAAAATACCGAACAACGCTCTCCTAGCTGTTCGGGAAAAGGAAGCAGGTGTTCGTACAATTTGGACCAGTGTTCAGGAAGTCGAGTGTCCGATTTTAGACACTCGACGACCAAGTCCCACTGCCTCCTTTCGTGTGAACAAGGTGGCCACCGTTTTCTCATACACGTGGCATTCGACTATATGAACGGCGGCCACACAGGGAGAGTGCTTAAATGACTGTTCTCTTTGAAGTTAATGAGCCAGGGGTGGTCGGTGTTTGGTAGTTACATCTACCAAATGGAACAAAGTAAAATAAACAAAATAACTTGGTGATTTCTTCACAGTATGATTATAATGCATGACACGGATTGGCCAGTTGGCACCCTAACTGCTAACAATTGTGATTCTGGGAAGCTGTCTATATAAATCTTTCATTAATATCAGGTGATTGTGTAACACAGTGTACATTAGTATAGGGATTTAGAAGGGCAGTGGATCAATAAGCAAGGTTGCTGCCTCATTTCATCGTTCACCGGAGTCAGAGGATTTGTTTAGGTCTATTAAAGGAAAGTTGTGTTATCCAGCCATTGTCATTTACAGATAGAAAGCTTTGTGACCACAGACCTCCTCCTTAATGCAGGATGCTTCAGGACATGCACTCTGATAAACTCTACATTGATACAAATATATCCTTGAAATGCCCTGCAAGGGAATTGAGAGATAAAATGCAAGGTTTTTCTCTGTGAAAGAGAACATTGTGACATCTGTGAGTATACATAGGGTTTGAAATCAAATAACTTATAGTAAAGGACGTGTATACCTTCTATCACATATTCAGGGAAACAAGTAACTTATTTTTTAGATAGCACTCTGTATTAAAAAAAAAATATTTTCTCTCCTTTTATCTTAAAGGATCACTATAGTGTAAAAAACAAAGCGGTTTTCCCATAGTGCCCTGAGGGTGCCCCCACCCTCAGGGTCCCGCTCCCGTGGCGCTGAAGGGGTTAAAACTCCTTTAGCCTCTTACCTTTATCCAGCGCCGAGGGAGCCTGGCGCTGGTGACCTCTTCTCCCCGTCCGACGTCAGCTCCCCTGTCCGACGTCACTGGAGCCGAATGCGCATGCGCGGCAAGTGCCGCGCACACATTCAAAGTGTCCATAGGAAAGCATTTCTCAATGCTTTTCTATGGACACTCTGCGAGATGGAGGCGAAATTCCTGAAGACAGCCACTAGAGGCTGGATTAACCCCAAACGTAAACATAGCAGTTTCTCTGAAACTGTTATGTTTACATGTGAAGGGTTAAAACCTGAGGGACCTGGCACCCAGACCACTTCATTGAGCTGAAGTGGTCTGGGTGACTATAGTGTCCCTTTAATGAAGTTGTTTTGAGGGAAGAACGCTGCCTTACCTTAAAGGGTTAAAGACGCACTCCAGGGAGCATAAAAATTTCATTTAAATAAAGTTGTTATGGTGTTAGATGACCCTGGCACACTCTTACCTCAAGGAGTTAAACTGTTCTCGAATGGTTTCACCCCAAAATGAGCCTCCAGTGCCGATCTCTACTCCCCCTGGGGGGAACCATAACAACTTAATGTAGAACATGTCACCCACTACCTACAGTGCCAGCTTTGTCCCCAAAAGGCTTGTCTTCTCCATCTTTGTGCCCAGCGTCTCAGTAACATCTTTGTCCCCAGACAACTGGCCAAGCCATCTTTGTCCCCACACAGCATCCCAGTGCTATCTTTGGTCCAAAATCGCTAATCAGTGCCATCTTTGTTCCCTGAACAGCTAATCAGTGCCATTATCTTTACGAGGGGACTTGTAGACAGGAAAATAGTGGAATTTTCCTTTCTTTCCTACCAGGACCTATGTTATTCTCTACTTTTACCATGTTTTTTACAAACTAAAATAATAATATCGCCTGAAAATGATTGTCCTAGTGTAAATAATAAACCTTTTTTAATATTATGATGATCAGTGATGGCCAGCAATAAGATTTTTGGGAAATGTTGCCTGTCCATCATTGGGGTTCTTCCAAACTCCCCTAGTTGTAAACCTTTTAACAAGATATATATGTATATATATATATATATATATACACATATACCGGTACATATTAAAAAACCAAAACCTCCAGTTATGTAAATATGCATAGGGATTTGGGATAGTGCGCAAGTTATGCTATTCTTTGGCTTTAATTGTATCGTTGCCGCCGCCCAAGAGTAATGTGAGTTTGAGCGCAAGACTTATTTTTGTATAAAGATATATATAGTGTCTTTGGAAAATCATCAGCCTTGGTGCAAAGTTTATTCCGGTTACTGAAAAGATAATCTCTTGGGATATTGACACGGGATTACTTGCATTGCTGACCTTTGATCATTCCAGGGCTAGAGTGCTCACACTTTATATCCAACAGATCTGTTACCTGGACAGGTAAGGGAGGGAGGAGTATATTGTAAGTAAACTGGAGAAACGACCCTAGCAGATAAGAATAATACTAATTAGGATGATTCACTAAACTGAAAATGGTCAGAACATATCAAGGGATATTCAAAGTGTAGGCCAAAAGATATCTTAATTTATAATTCTATTGGTGTCCCCCTACCTATCTAGATGTCCGACCCCCCCCTCCCTCCCCCCCCCGTGCAGGCGTTTAAAAGGTATTTTTTCACTAACCTTACATCCTGCGATGCGTTGATTTTGTCGCTAACGCTCCGCCTCTTTGAGCAGCATTGGGAGGCTAGTGCACATGTGCGGCAAAACATTGCCCTGTGCCAATCAAATGCTCTTAATGGGTGTCATTTGAACTATAACAGAGTTTAACTGGGTTACTGGGGTAATACCCCTTTCTGACAGCCACCTTTACGCACCTTGGGTCCAACTGTGAATTATCCCAACCATTGCTCACTATTTTGCAATTTTTTTTTTTTTACATCTCTATGGTCTGTGAATCATTGAACCAGCTAGTGCATCTAATGTTGGGGCAGGCTAGCTGAATCTCCTCTGCCTCCCTCAGTACAGCTATGTGTCTGTCAGATAGGCAAGGGATTTACCAAAATATTTCAGTATACTTTATTAAAAATAATAAAAATAAAAACGTTAAAAAAAAAAAATATTCCAATGCTAAAAAAAATAAATAAAAAAAAAAATAAATCATGACAGTTGTCTTATAAGTTTAGAAGGGGCTAATCTTGAGTCGATGTTTACAAATACATTAACCACAAGGATTGATTTGTTACCATAATTATAATTTATACACATTTTGCTGTTTTTTTATTGTCTTTATACCTGTGAAGGGTATAATTCTGCATTAATAAATATAATAAATGTAACCAACGCTTTCAGAAATAGTGGGATTAATCACAATAGTTGATTGTGAATTGTGGTGAATTAAAGATTGAATTTGCATAACTTGGGTCAAAAGCATTTTCTCATTTAGCAGTATTCCCAATTGAGCTTTTTTTTTTTTAGTTTAAATTTGCAAATGCCGTTTAATTCAACATTCAGCATTTACTGAATAATTCACCAGGAGTTCTTCTGAAACACTGTGCCCTTAATATTTGGATTTTCAGTAAAGATTTGTTTGCTGCTTGTGTCCTATAAATTTTTATCATGCCTTTAGTCTTAAACGCTCAGTTGCCCTGACATAGAGTCTCTGAATTAACTCTGCCTAGAGATGCCATGAGACGTATTAATAAATAAAGTGATATTTCGGTTAGATTGCTTTGAATGGAATTTCAGATTATTACATTAGGTTATTAAATTTACCCAATTCATCAACCTCACAGCACCCCTGAGACCTCCTGTTGATTTTAGAGTAGCTCTGGCTCTCAAAGTTATATATGGTGTTTTTTTTGTTTTTTTATCATATATGTTTCAGTTTGATTATAACTAGGATTTGTTACTGTTGATTTTTTGGCAAAGTGACTTGTATTTCATATCTCTTTAGCTCCCCCAAAAAGTATATTTTTTGTACTTTTTCTTCAACCACTAGATAACTGATGCAAAATATCATATATACGGCCTAAAGTATGTGGACACCTTTACTAATGATTGAGTTCAGATATCTTATTGCTAACAGGGGTATTATATCCAGAACATAACCAAGAAATCAACATAGACAAATATGGGTCATAGTGAAGAGCTCAGCGACTTTAAACATAGCACTGTCATTAGATGTCGCCATGGATGCCACAAATTAGTCTGTGAAAGTTCTGCCCTACTAGATCTGCCCCGGTCAACTGTAAGCGCTATTATTGGGAAGTGAAAGCATCAAGGAGTAGCAACAGCCCGGCTACGTGCTGGTAGACCACACATACTTATAGAACGCGGCCACAGACTGCTGAAGTGTCATTTCTTCTGGTATTGGAAGCTTAGTAGGTTTGGACCCGGTTTTAGTACTTCAATGGGAGACCACCTGGGAATACCAAGTGAAGCAGCTTTAGATTGTAAGCTCATTCACACAGGGTCCTCATCAACCTATAGTCAACGGTGTAATAGTTTGCTATCTTTGTTGATAAATTTCCCTCTTTATAATATTGTACAGCGCTGCTGAATAAGTTGGAGCTATATAAATAATAATAATAGGGTGTTTTTTTCACAGCACTGAATAAATAAAGGTGAGTTGGACAATATTCTAATTGAATTTTAAAGTTCAGATTTATATTCACTGGAAATCACTATAGTTATCAAACCGCAGTGGAATTCTTTGCAGGTTCTACAATCCCTTGTATGGCATAGATGCCCAATTGTATACATTCAGCCAATATTTTTTATTGTTTAGGGACATAGATTTCCAGGAAAAACAAATTAATTAAAATAAATAAATAAATATATTAATATATGTATAATACTTTGTAATACTACATACTGCAGGGCAGTGGACTTCATGTGCTGCCCATCAAGAAGTAATATGTCTCTACTGATACCTAGATCCCTGTACTGCGTTCAGCTTCTGGTATCAAAGCTCTGTAGATAAAGACATAAAGTGTTTTTCACTAAAGTGTGAATTGTCAGGAATGTTAACTGAATTTAGAATTTGAAATTCACTTTGAAATCCTGGCAATACACACTTTACTGAAAAAACCCTGTTAGTGTGCAGGCATTCACGGTCAGTACAAACCAGGCTGCTCCTAGTGACAATACCCTCCTTTTAGCCATGAAATGATTGCACAATTTCTGACACATATCCAGAAACACAGCCAACCGAAATTCAGACTATACCCATGGTATTTGCTGGTTCTTTTATACTTTTATATCGAAACCTATTGGGCTCCCTTCTACGTCAATAACACCTGAACGTGTTGTACACGCCCACAGAGCAATGTGAAACTGTTGAGAACCACTCTAAAGTACTCGGTGTAATTCCAGTGGTATTCACGGAGCAGGAATGAAATACCAGAACCACCGAATAAGTGTGTGCTAGTCCATACCTAGCTCTATAGCATTCAATACAGACAGAGTTATGTAGATATTAAGGAGTGGTATCGAGATCTAAGAGGGATCATTATATTACATGTTGTGGAATGTGATTTGCACGCATAGCACCCGACTGTCCCAGTCTTCATTCTTTCAAAAATTACTAAAAACTCACAACAAAATAAGAACAAGAAACAGTGTAGTGCTAGTGAAATAATATTAAACATATACTTATACCAAATGAATAGATATCAAATGAAACATCCACTATCCTAGAATTATAAATAACATAACATAGTGTAATAAGTTTTAAAATAAGTGAGTCTATATAAAATTAGTAGCACTCACAAGCATAGAGCTATTAGACTTAGCTCAAGCGTAAAAAGGTATTCGGGTTCGTAAAGGCGACCCACCCCTGGTCTTCCAACCTTGGTCCACCAATCTTATCATGGAAGTAAATAACACGAGAACATAGAGTAGCACAGAACTATACTGGCTAAAAATTTATGAAAGTAAATTAAATACTCACAAGCCTGGAGCCTCTTATGTGGCTCGGTAAATGCACGATGTGTAGTTAAGGACATGAGGCTTGGAACGCGACGGAGCTCCAGGTGAGAGCAGCCGCCGCGATATACACAATAATTATATGAGTTGGACCACGGCGCACTCCATAATTAATTGGAAAACACTTATGACCAGAAGGATCATTTTACCCTGCCGAGGTAGCCACTTGAAGTGGTGAAATGCGTTCTGGGACTATTTTAAGATTTTCAGATATTCTACTTTTGTTTGTTTTTTATATATATATATATATATATTTGTTTCATAATAATCATTTTATATTCTATTCGTTCCTTCTGGCATCTGATACTTTGAAGCAAGGGAGTGTAGTCCTAAACTACACATCGTGCATTTACCGAGCCACATAAGAGGCTCCAGGCTTGTGAGTATTTAATTGACTTTCATTAATTTTTATCCAGTATAGTTCTGTGCTACTCTATGTCCTCGTGTTATTTACTTCCATAATAGGATTGGTGGACCAAGGTTGGAAGACCAGGGGTGGGTCGCCTTTACGGACCCGAATACCTTTTACGCTTGAGCTAAGTCTAATAACTCTACACTTGTGAATGCTTCTAATTTTATATAGACTCACTTATTTTAAAACGTATTACACTATGTTATGTTGTTTAAAATTCTACGATAGTGGATGTTTCATTTGATATCTATCAATTTGGTAAAAGTATATTTTTTATATTATTTCATAGCGCTACACTTTTTCTTGTTCTTATACTTCTCTACACACCTCACTAACTCGCTTCACTCCTTCTCCTTCAAATGCATCATATAACAATTAATGTAAGCTCTCCTAGAAACTAACATTTTCTATGTATAAAATATATTTTACCTTTACTTCTTCTTCCCTTAGAATATAAGCGCGTTGGAGCAGGGCCCTTTCCACATTGCTTCACGTATGTCTTTTTTCTTAGTCCACCTATTGTACACCTATTGTGCTTTACAAACGATCATAATAATGGACACAGAGTCATGCACATATTTATGTAGTGAGCGTTTGAAACATGCTTCTGGCACTCAAAGGGTTAATATTCATTCTGATTCCCTGTGCTGTCTATGCATTCATTTTAATCAATGGTTCAAAATCCAGTTCTCTATCACTATTCCTATGGAAACAGGTTTGTGAATTGCCTCAATCCTGGACTGTCTGTGTTCTCTGAAAACAGGTGGAACCAATGAAGTAGGGATAAGAATAAAACAGGAATTCACTTGGTGACTATTGTCCTATTAATACAGTGCTGACACTTTTACAAAATATACTGAGTGCTGACCAAAGCAGGTTTCATACAAAGTGACTGTTCGTCCCATTAATCTTAGAATTACATTTGGTGCCTGGAGCACTGGAAGGTGTGATGGTAAAATACATGACTAAGGAACTAGAGCAGAATAGGCAACCTTAGGCACTCCACATGTTGTGAACTACATCTGCCTTGATGCTTTGCTGGCATTATGGCTTATAGAGGATTATGGGAGATGTAGTGTAGAAGGCAGCCTACCCCTGACTAGATTATCATGCTTACTGTGTAGGAAAGCATCTTTCGTTCAAGGGCCAAATAACCTTTCATTGTGCACGTCCTCTTTTCATGCAGCAGGGTCACAGTTACGGTGCTTACTAATTGGCCTACCCTCCTTCTGTCACTCTTATCCATTTGGTACTACCTTACGGCATTTAATGGGGGATAACGGATTTCCTCTAAATAATAATACAAGAGTAGCACTGTCAAAAAATTACCAAATGCAGAAATTTCCTCTGTGTAAAACAAAATAGCCACGTAGATCTTATAGTTATAATACAGTACTAGCCAACAGGGAGCTGTCAATATGTTGTTCCTGTGCCATGATCCAAATAGGATCAAATTCTGTTTGGACGCAATGGGTGATGAAGTTCAGTAGCTGCTGTGAGCTACCCTCTGTTCTAATGATTACAAAGAGACAACTGCAAATTTCCCAAACTAACTGAATCTCTAATAATGCATTAAACTAATTAGAGTGTGAGCTCTGTGGAACAGAGACCATCTCATTCTAGTGCGTTTTTGTTACTGCACTTTGTTAATCTTGTCTAGTTTATGTGCATATAATTTCAGTTTGAGCTGCTACACTTTCAAACAATCCACACTGTGATTTAGGCATTGAAAGAAGCATAAAGAACAATTTTGCTCTCATGTGTTGATGTGCATATTTTGTGTGACCTTGCATTAGTGGATTTATCTGTACGCCCGTGGCACAGATTTGATGTATTTGTCCCACACAGCTAGAGGACTGTTTCCAGTTTGGCCAGTACAGTAACAAATCTTACGATGATGTTGCATTTCCAGGGTGAGCAAGTTCAGGTTGGCAAAGAAGAGGTATCCACAGGGCTTTGTTTGTGCCTGTGGACTGTGGAGAAGGAGGGGAGAAAGCAACGACGTACACAGGGCACAGCGTTTTCTCTTCAGTCCCACGTTGCCCTTTCCTCCGTTTGCCCCGCTTCCTGACAGCAGTGACGTCTCTGAAAAGCTTCTTTGTGGGCTGGCTGGGGAGCTTGATGGTATGTTGCTTCTGAACTCTGCGCTGGCAAATTCTCACCCAGTTAAGTCATTTGGAGAATGGAAAATGGCTATTGTTTTGGGCTTGGCAACGAGTCCAAGGACCATTCCGCTTTGAGACCTTTTACACTTTTAGATACTTAAAGGTGTAGCCTCCCTAATTAATACCACTCATCCATCGAGCCCCCCTTTGCAGTTATAAGTGTCCCCCTTCCAGTTATAAAATCCTCTCTATTTCCTTAGTCTGACTTTCTTTGCTCTTTTTCTTTGCTCTGGAAAGCAGGAGGTCAGCGTCCTCATCCTTGCTCGTACAGTTTGTGGGAGGCTGGGTGGGGAGATGATGTGTGAAACATAGCTTGGAACCCAGAGGACAAAACCTGCAGAGAGCTCTGAAAGTCACACGTAACAAAGACCATTGTTGTGCTACAGAATAACTGGGAACTCTGAAAAATCAACATCCATCAACATTCCGCCCGTCCCCTCTTTCTGCATTGAATCTCATAGATTCAAGATATGTTATGGGCAGAGTAGGAGGAGTTGCTGGTACTTTACAGTGTGGCAATAAAACATAACAGGGCTTATTCAGCAGCCCGCAGCTGCACCATGCACAGTAACCCACTCAATCGCTCTAAAAATTGTACAAAATATGCAGACACAATCCACATAATGGGCAAGCAGAGACAAAAAAAAAAAAAAAACAAGCGCAGTTGCTGTTGGTTTCATACACAGGGAATGGAAACATTTGATTTTGGACAGACAATACAAGTTACATAAGTTTATACTGTGTTTACTGATGGAGAAAAATACAATGCAGTCTCAAAGTATTTAGACATTAGCACTGTCGTTATTCTTTTGGTACGTTGCTCCCAACACTTTGAAATGAAAAAAGATAATAACTGACAGTGAATTGCATGGCATTTTCATCCATATACATTGAACAGTGAATCAATTCACTGGTGACGTGTACAGCACTAAAAAGGACATGTTGTCCTGTGCGCATGTGCATCTGGATGACAGCTACTAGGGTGCTCATGTGTGGTATGAAGTACTTTGGAATTCCTGTACAGTGGAATGGTGAGTGTGTTTAAACTTGTGTTAGCTAATAGCTAGTTAGCTGCACCTTTCTCTGGTGTCCCTAGAAGTGGAACACCAAAGAAATAAAATACCAAAGATAATAAAATAAAATAATCCTGGACCGTGCTTTTGTAAAACATCTCCTTAACATTCTTGAAGAAATAAAATGGAATGGTGGACTGTGCCTATAAATTATTGGCAATATAACCACTACTCGGAGCTGTTGGAGATATGGTAAATCTGGACATATTAGAGCATCAGTGTTAAGTAATTCAGGAAGGTTACTATATCATGATCTTTAATATGCAGCAAGTTACTCAGGTACTTGATGTACTCATTTAGTGGCGTGCTTTAATACTTGTGTAAGCCATGCTATTATTCTATCTCCAAAACAAAACATCTGGTTGTAAGTTAAACCTACATCCAGTGTTCCCCGTGAAAAAGTCCTTCAGTTTCTTCATTTTCCATGCGTTCCTCTTTCCTTCACTGATCGGTTTCTTCTGTCCATTATTTGCGTATCACATCCCATTTCAGCACCATATTTCTTCCCTCCATGAAACAGGATGTATCAATTAGTCATTCCAGCCCATTCCTTCTTTTGACATGAATACTAGATAAGCAAAATTATATCTATAGTTTTACCATCTCTGTTGCAGGGCTACTGGTATTAGTTGCTATTGTAGTTTGCATTGTGAGGGGGGAGGCTGCCGTGGATAGGAGATGCTCCATAGAAAGAGTTTCAGGAAGACACAGTGAAAGGAAGGGAAGTTACCCTGTCAGTGTGTTGACAGCCGGATGAAAGTCCTTGGCATCTTCACTACGAACAAATGACTCTGTTTCCTGTGTTGAAGAGTTGGCATCAAAAGACCCAACAGCCAATCAACATGAAAAGCTCGGTCACCTTACTGTTATTTTAAAAAGAAGAACAAGAGATTTATAGTGCGAACATTTGCATCAACAAAAGCCATCACTGGAGAAGGAACCAAAATGTCAGCGGAACACACAGGATGTTTTTGCTAATAGGAAAACTATAGCTAAAACATGAGTTGTGTCAGGTTTCAATCCATGATAAATATTAATTTTGCAATTTTCAAACCATGATAAATTGTTATTTTTATTTTTTTTAGCATTATTATTTTATGTATTTTTTTACAGACTGGGACAAGTGATTTTTGCACTTGTTTTAAAATGCTTGCTGCCGTGTTTGTACTTCAAACCTCAAAATATAGCTGCTCCTTGACTACTAAATTAGGGAAGTAATTTAAATGGATGCATCAGACACCTGAGCAACTTTTAGCATATAAATTGTCATGGTACACATTCCATGTAATGTGTGTATGTGGCTCTGTATTGGTGACTGTGGCTGGTTGGGTTTGTGAATGTGGGTTTTTGCGTGGTGGTAGGTGATTAAGTGGCTTGATAGCTGTAGTTTACTGTGTAACAATACTGGGTGACCGTGGAAGTGACTTAAAAAATTACATTTAGCAGTGTGGATTGCTGGGGCTAGATGACTTGGTATGGCATACGGTGGACTGTTGGGTGCATGCAAGTGACTGGCTGGGTGGGTGTATGTGGTTAGGTCAGGTGGCTGGTGGGTGAAGGTGACTCGGTAATTCTAAATCTTGAACTGGTTATGTAATTATGTCACTTGCTTGTAGTTATGTAACAGGATGCAAGGCTGGGCTGTCACGGTGCCCATTCGGCACCTCAGTGTAACCACGCCTGATCAGAGGGGTCACGCTTTCACCGTGCCCGATCGGTACCGCGATGTGACTGCATCTGATCGGTGCGGTCACACTAAAGGAGGGAGAGGTTACTCACCTAGCCTCCAGCGCCTCTCCCTCCGCACAGCTCCTATGACTGCGGACGTGTCCAGGGTTAGGAAGGACGCCGGCCGCTGCTAGGTGGCGCTATATGATAGTGCTGCCCACTATGACGTCTCTAGTGACAAGAACGTGCGTGCGACGTCACGTTTTTGCCATGCAAGCACGTTTTGGGGTCATGGGACCCAATTTAGCAAATAGCAGGGTTACAGGGTTATTTAAACCCAAACCTGCAGCTGTTCAGTGCCCTTTCGTGGTTTCCATCCTGTTGGTTATCCGTGAGCGCTTTCCTGTTTACTGTTATTTGGTTATTGAGCTTGGCTTGGCTTGACTTTCCGTATTTCTGATTCCCTTACCCTTTGGCTTTGTTCTTACCGTATATGTTCCTTTCTGTATTCCTGACCTGAGCTACTGAGCTAGTTACTGGTTATTCTTATATGTTAAATCCGTCCACTCGGACGGTAATACGAAAAGGCCCGGTAATACGTTGTTTCTGTTTGTTATTTGTCCATGTTGGGCCACTGTTTCGTTCTGACATGGTTTAATCTAACAGAGTGAAGTTGTGTAATAAGTTGATGGTATGTGAGAGGATTGGTGAAAGAGTAAGTAGGGCTGGATACGAGTAGGTAACAGGGTGGGTGACAGGGTTAATGTGTTGGTGTATGTGATGGCCAGTATCCATGGCTGCTATTAATTTTTACTGTCTGTCTGCTGTAAACAGGCTAGTTTTGCAGAGTGAAGTTTCAGGCCACCGTGACTGGTGGGCGCAGTGTCACCCATGCATGTTGCTTGCATCTTACAACAGGATTACCCTTTTTCTAACTCCTGATATGTATGTATGTATGTATATATATATATATATATATATATATATATATCTTTACTGGCTCTCAAACAAGGTCAGCAGGAGGCTAATAGCAGTAAACTACTACCCCCCATTCATATTTGTTTAAGAAGGTAACTCCATTGTTCTCCAAATGCTTGTGTTGAGAGTTTCAAGTAGTACTATGTTAACTACTTTAGTACCAGAGGGGTCACATTCCCATGTTGGCCTATTTGCTATTCTTAACCTGTTACAAAGCTTATGAGAAATTACATACATATCACAGTGATGGAGACTGCCAAACCTAGTGTGGGAATTTAGGTATTTCTTACTGGTGTTTGTGTCGCCATGTTAGGCAAACACATTAAAAACATTAATAAAATATATTTTTGATCAGGGCTTGACAAATTTGCTTGGAATCTAGGAGCCAGCTAAAAAAGTTAGAAGTAAGGTTTTTCAATGCCAAAAAATTCTTAAAGGGACAATATAGTGACCAGAACTAAAGTCTACAGCCAGTCCATGCAGGCTTTTCAATCTAAACACTGCCTTTTCAGACAAAAGGCAGTGTTTACATTGCTGCCTAGTAACACCTATAGTGGCAGTCACTCAGACGACCTGTAGAGGCAATTCCAAGTCCAGTGCTGCACAGTGTGCAGCACTGATGTTCACTGCTCAATGCTCCCCATAGAGATGCATGTATTCAATGTATCTCTATGAGGAAATGTTGATTGGTGAAGACTGGCGTTTTGCCCTTATAACACTTCAGCTCTGGAGTATCTCTTTAATTTAGTACACTAGTGATCAGACCTCACAGCCATCAACAAGCCAGGATTTAATGGTCACTCATTTCTGTTCAAGACATGACAATATAAAATCCTCAGGGGCTTTCTTAGGAAACCCCACTAATTGAACAGAGGCCACAATTCTCCCAATACTCTCTACCTTTCTGTATCTGGTTTCCCCCAGTCTCCTCTTTTTTTTAATCTTATTATTTATTTTTCTTCCACCATTTTTGGATTGGGCAATACAATAACTCAGACATCATTGCATATAACTAAACAAAATATTGAAAAGAAAAATGGTTTGCATAATTTAGTGTCAGTGGCTTTGGCCCATTGTCCAATCTTGAATGCAGTATGTATTGTCAGATAACCCATTAAATAATCAGTTGTCATAGACCTTGAAAGCCTTTTTTAGAATATAATTTACTGTAAAGGGATGCTCTAAGCACCAAAGCCAGCTTAATGTAGTGGTTCTGGTGCAAAGAGGTGCTAAAATTCTAACATAATAATTTAATACTATAATATATATACTTTATATTATAAGACTAAACAAACGTTCTGGAGAACCCCTTCTCTAAGCCTCTTACCTCTGTCAGAGAAGTTTAATTGCATCAAAGAAGGCAGGACTGCTACTGTAAACCAATTATTACAGGCAGTTGTATAGGGCCTAATGAATGTAATGAGCTTGTTCCATTCAGGAAGTACACATAATAAATTGCATCCAAATTGGGGCCCAAACCCAGAGGTTAAGAACCATTTTATTAAAGTGAGTGCATAATGATGAATGTCGGTAGTGTTCTTCAATGGAGCATAATACGATGATAGCAAGAGTTCAATGATCCATGATTTGTTTTTGTATATTTTTTTTAAAAGTACAAAATTACATTGAAGTTTTAAGCATAGTTGTATATACATTGTACTGCATTCATCTATTCCATTGTATGTCTTTAACTTGGTCCCCACTGTTCTGATGCCCCCTGGTGGTCCAGTGATGCGCTTCTGGCTTCTGCAGAGCAGCGGTCACAAGTCATTGGCTGAGAGTGTCAACTGACTGCTCTTGTCAATTACTTTCATTATGTGCAACAAAAGTTCCAGGCTGGCTGATGATACCCCTATGACACGGCTGGAGGACGAGTAAGACCTGCAGCAGCAGAGGGGTTAATCTCTGCATGTGCAGAGACTCCAGGCACCATGACCATTTCAAATCACTGAAGTGGCCATTGTGCTTGGAGTAACCCTTTAGGTTTTCATGTACCCTAAGCAGAAACCTATATCTCTCATATAAATCCGTGATTTAGTTTTGATTACTGTTCACCAGTTTTGTACACTGTTGAGATCTATGATAATGATCTGAATTACCGCTAACCTCACATTACCTTTTACTGATATAATTTATTTGTTTAGAAGATTCAAATATTTGAACAAAAGTTCATATGCTGCCATTTATAGCTTGCTGTTTCAGGAAATTATGAAATCATTTTTACGGAAAGTTAAGAGGGCTTATAATTTATCCAGTAGTATTGCCATAAACCACAATCCCCATGTGAATTGCATCCACAACAGGAAGAGAATAGCTGCTGCTTTACCTATAATTTAGACACTGTGGTTATTTATTTACACAGCACTGCAACTATGTCCATGAACAAGTATGACTGCAAAGTGATGTAACAAAAATCTTTCTGATTGACCCCTCTTCCACCTACTAATCTCCATTGACTTCTCCAGAGAAGGCATGAGAAAAAAACAAGACATTAAAGGGACTCTCCAGACCCCTAAAGCACTTTAGCTTGATGAAAAGCATTATGTGTGAAGAGTGTGTCCTTGTTTTTTTCATATTGGAAGAAATGCAGATTTCAAACGAAATTGACACTTTTTAAAATTATACTTGTTCCCCCCCTGCCCTCACCCCACTTTCCAAGCAGGTCCTGTTGCTTCCTGAACTCAGAACGCAATCGCTCAGAGTACCTGCCTTGCAAAGACTTCTCATTGAGCTGTATTGGGAAGTCTGTGATTGGACAGCCACAGAAAGTCTGGGTGGGGTTAGAAGAGGAGGTCTTGCAAAGGCAGCAGACAAGAGAAATTCTGATTTTGCAAGATGTTTTTAGATATACCCCAATGAAAAAATACATAATTAAATGTATGCAAGTTTGCATTTGGGGTATATCTACTAAACAATGATTTTTATTTATTTTGCTGTGGAGTGTCTCTTTTTTTGTTTTTTTATTCTTTTTTTTTTTGCGTGAAAAAGATTACAGGCGAGTTTTTATTGCCACAACAGCATAAACAATCAACACATTTTTTGTAGTTTGAGACAGTAATATTGCAATTGTAGGTACTGCACATTTTAATGATGATAAGAGAGAACTATTGCGTAGACATATGGTGAGAGTATTAAGTGGATCAGTGTGCAAGCTAACATGTCTGCAGCTAAAGAGAAGTTAAAACAGTAATGGTAGCATACTTTGAATTGGTAACAGGCTTATCTCAACAGGAGAACTAATGGCATGCTGCCCCTAGGAGGCTTCAAGCTGGTTGCTTGGTTAGATAGGGAGTAAGTGTGTAGGTGTAAGTGCCTAGTAGGTGAGTGGATGTCTGCCAGAAAATGGTTACTGGTACTTGGGCTGTATTTGTGAGAGGCAGCCAGAGTGATGAGGAATAAGTCTACAGTCACCCGATGCCAATAGTTGGTAGATCAGAGTGCATGAGTATGCAGTGACACTTCAGGCTCTGGGACCCATGTGAGAGTCGGCAGGTTTGATCAGAGACCGGGAGCAGGGCTCTCCACGACACCCTCGGCTTGTTGCTAGGTTCATGCGACCTCCGTGCTGCTTTTAGTGCAGGTGAATTCCGCCGCTTGCGTCTCCGCCATTTTGGGGCCCTCACTGCCGGTACTATTGTGGATACCCGGTGGAGCTTTCATGCCCGGGGACTGTGTGGAGGACCCTGCGGGTACGGTGGTGTCTGGCAAGGTATTCTGTCCTCCAACTGCCGCCATAATTTGTCGAAGTGTTCCTTGAGCCTGGACTTAAAGTCCGAGAGTAGGTCGATGATGCTAGGGCCACACGTGGTCTCCGCCATTTTGCGTGGATCGCGGAGGTGTGGCTTCCACTTGTGTGTCAGCTGGAGCTGTGTTGCCTCCCAGGGCTGGACCAGGATCACCCCTGCCGGTCCAAAGGGGTTCCTGTCGACAAGCAGCTTCCCGTGCGCACCCCCGGACCAGGAGATCGGCGCTTCTCCCTCCCGGGCAGCACCAGGCCGCATCCTCATAATGGAAGGTGGAAAGCTTCCTGCAGTCCCTCGTCCACTGTGAAACATGACAGGCAGGTTGGTAGGTAATAGCTTCTAAATCTGTGTCTCAATTGGAGCAGATTATGCAGGAAGATTCGGTATTATGTTAGTAGTGGAGGAGCTCGCGGGAGATGCGTCTTTCCTCCATGCCTGTCAGGCCCCGCCCCCATTGAGAGATTGGGTTCATTGAGAAGATATGACTTAGAAGCACACCATTTAGATGTTAAGTGGTAATTGGTGAGAATTTGGGGTGAACATCAGGATGGACTTCAAGGAGCAGATGTTATGAAGATACATATTTTATTGACTGAGAGAGAAATATACAGTGCTTGCAGGGCTTAGAAGTTCATGTCCTACACTACTTGGTAGGCCTAAAAGATACTCACAAATGCAAGTCTGGAGGGTTCATGGCACACTTATTAGGGTGAATTTCTATTTGAGCCCTGGTATGTGCACCATTGCTTTTATTAAAGAGAAATTGTCATTTCAGCAAACATTACCGATGCTTTTGTTAAATGGAAGAATAGAAGGGGGTATATGAAATCAATTTACCCCTACCAACTGAGATTTACTGATATGGTTTGTTTTTGTTTTTTTGTGTGCATGTTTAAAAGGACACTATAGCCACCTGAACAACTGTATTTTAATGAAGCAGTTTGTTTTATAGATCATGCCCTTGCAGTCTCACTTTTCAATTATCTGCAATTTATGAGTTAAATCACTGTGACTATGGCTTATAATTTCAAATGGTATGTCATGGTGGGGTTTATTTTAATTTCTGGGCTGCCATAACGTCTCAAAGGTAACATAGCCAATCTGCCAAATAGCAATTTACAAAAAAACTAAATTGGCAAATCTTATGTTTGATCCTGTAACTTTCCAAATCACCATAAAACCTATACTTCAGGGGTACTGTTGTACTCATGAGAGATTACTCTACACAAATATAAGTGTTTTAAAGCAGTAAAATGTATTATACTGATAATATCATTGGTGAAATGGCAGTTTATGTATAAAAGATGCAAAAAACAAATATAGATGCTAATTTTAGCCAGGATTTGTGACTTAGTGGCTACTAAAAAAGAGTGGACATACCCCATTATTTTTTTTTTTATAATTCTTTATTTTTGGAGTGCAAGATAGTACATACGAGTCACATACGCCACAACAGCGTGCATTAAAACTGGGATACATGCTAGTAATACAGTGGGCGGTGGGAATTGCACAAAAATTTTTTTTTTAGTTTCTTTGAAGAACACAGTAATAGGCTTGGTAGTTAATAAATGAAGTACTATATATGAACTACAGCTAGGCGATTAGCCTTGAGTAAACGAGAGTATCACGTTGGTTCAGTTGCCCAGGTAACATCCAGCTCATTGTGTGCTAGGCCATTAATGGGCAAGCGAGATTTGAATGTATATAGGTTACATTGAAATAAAACATAACAAAGATTCTAACTTGTTAACCTCTTGAAATCGTGTGTTTTAACTTAAATAGAAAGTGTGCTCGTGGTAAAGAGACGTCTCTAGACTATATAATATAATACGATAATACATGGTATAAAACTATGTAATGATTGTAGAAATTATGAAGTATTTCTAGTTGTGCTCAGACGTGTCACTGACTGCAAAATTAGGTATGCGGTACCTGGTTACTGCCTCGCCGCTCCCCCCCCCCCCGCGCCACCCGCGATCGGGGAGGGGGGGGGAGGGAAGGAGCCCCACGTATGTCTAGGTGCGTTTGAGAGTAGTTTGGATCAGGTGAGGTGCCGGTATGGGCGTATGCATAAGTGAGCTGTAGTGTGTGGACATGTGCAGTACAATTAATGAGCATTATTAAAGTTCACATTAGAGCAACAATAAGGACACTTGAACTTAAGTGGCCCGCGTAATATGTCATAGTGTTCTAGTGCGGCCGAGTGGCCCATAGTCCCGTTCAGAGTGATCTGCATTTGGAAAGACTTCAGGGCCCCTTTAAGTGCCGTTATCCTCGGCGGTGGTCTGTTCCGGTCCGCGTGGTACAAATATTTTGGAGCGCACTGGGTCCCATCTGTGTTGCTGGCGTGGGTTCTCTTGGTGTACCGGTCCAGGGATCGCATCTTGGGGTAGGCCCAAAATGTGCTGTATGTTTCTTGCGTCCTGCATCGAGTGCACCACATGGCTGTCTTCCCCTTTCCTGACAATTAATGATCGGTCAAAGCGCCACCTGTATTTAATGTCCCGTTGTCTGAGGAGGGTAGTGAATGGCTTCAGGGTCCCCCTCCATGCTAGTGTGCCACCAGTCACATCGGCGAAGAAAGTTAATGAATGACCCTCGAACAAAACCTGAGTTCTGTTTTTAAGTGCTGCCTGGAGTGTGGCCTTGTCCTTGCGGTGGTGGAAACGGACTATGAGATCACGGGTTGCAGAAGCCGGGGCTCTAGCCGGTTTTGGGACCTGGAATACGGATTCAACTGGGATGCTTTTAGGCTGTTTCGGTGTGAGTAATTCCGTAAGGAGCCTGCGGACTAAGTGTGGCAGCTCCTCTGCCAGTATATCCTCCGGCAGCCCCCGTACCTTTATATTGGTGGCCCTGCGCTCTTCCTCAGCGGCGGTGAACCTTCGATCGTATTCCTCGTTTTTGAGTTGTAGGTTAGTAATTTCCGCCTGCATTGCGGTGATTTGCGCGTCTCGCGCCACAGAGGCGTTTTCCAGGGTTCCCAGCCTGCCGTTCATGCCTTGTAGCTCCGTGCGTAGGGAAGCCATGTCCGCCTGTAGTGTGGTCTGGAGGCCCGCCAACAGGGTTTTTAGTACTGCAGTGGTCACCGGAGCGTTGTCCGGGTCTGGAGGTGTATTCCCCGGTGCAGGTAAGTGCGTGGTCATTGGGACTTCTCCTTCTTGATAGAAATCGTCCGAGTAGTCGGAGTATGTGTCAGTGTGGTCGGCCATTTTGGGCCTTGCCGCCTCGCGGGCCTGTCTCCAAAGAGCCCCGATATCTTGGCTCTGCCTCGGCTGATCGGGTTTCGCTTTTTTAGATTTGCGCCCCATATCGGTTCTGCCGGCTCTCCCTTTCACCAGTGATGGTTTGTGAGAGGTTTAATGGGCCGAAATGGGTGAAAGTTTGCTTTTCCCACGGGAGCTTCAGTCCCATGCGACTTCTCCGCTTCGTGGCTCCCATACCCCATTATTAATACCGTGGGTTGTCTACTTTAAAAAAATATATGGTTTGATGGGGGTAAATTACATTGGACAGCTTTAAAAATGTCCCAAATAGGACATGGGTGCATGATGAACAGCTGTGAAAATTTCAAGTTGGAAAATTGGAATGCACATCCTCCAAATAAGGTCTTTTTGCCCCAAGAGACACACCTATACATGGATGGTATCACTGTACTCAGGAGATGTTGCTGAACATATATTGGGGTGTTCTTTGGCAGTAACCCTTAAAGTTTTCAGTACATGTATTCTTGAACTGCTACGTGTGTCAAAAAAATCACCAATTATTTAATTTTTTTTTAAATGTGGCATAGATTGGTGGTAAAATGGTTGCATGAAAAGAGCATTAAAGAATCAAAATACTCCAAGTTTATTACCTTAGGTTGTCTTTCTTTAAAAATATATACAGGTGAAGGGTTATGCAGGGATTCCTGACAGATATCAGTGTTACAATGCAACTTGTGTTAATTTTTAAAAAAAAATAGTTTGAAAATAGCAAAGTGCTACTTGTACTTATTGCCCTATAACTTGCAAAAAAAAAAAGCTAAGAACATGTTAACATTGGATGTTTCTATACTCAGGACAAAATTTAGAACCTATTTAGCACAGGATATTTTTTGGGTGGTTGTGTATGCGTAACAGATTTTGGGGGTCAAAGGTAGAAAAAGTGTGTTTTTTTTTAAAAAAAATGTCATCATATTTTATAATTTTTTTATAGTAAATTATATGATATGATGAAAAAAATGGTATCGTTAGAAAGACCATTTAATGGCGAGAAAATCTGTATATAGTATGCGTGGGTACAGTAAATGAGTAAGAGGAAAATTACAGCTAAACACAAACATCGCAGAAATATAAAAACAGCCCTAGTCCCAAACGGTAAGAAAATTGAAAAGTGTTCTGGTCACTAAGAGGTTAATTTAAAAAAACAATTCATGAAAAAGTTCATGAGCAAAAAAACCTAGTTCTGATTTATTTTGAAATTGCCAATTTTTAAAAATAAGACAAAGAAGACCGCCAGTTAATCCTTGTCCCCTGGAAGCTGAAGTGCTTGAGTGTCCCTTAAAAGTGGCAATACGGCAGGAATCAGTCATGGTACTTTGTGCTAACCTCAGGATTTTAAGTTAATATCAATCTGAGTAGTTCACCATAAAGTGGCTTTGATTTGTTTTGTTTTTTTAGATAATATTGAGTCGGTTATTTTGCTTTTTACATGGTAATATTTAGTAAAGCAGTGTAGCTTTTCACAGCTGGATATTGGAATTGCAATCCTAGGATTGACATGGTTATGACTGCTCCTTCTCATTCCCTCTGGGATATGTAATGAAAATATTTTTTCATATGTAAGCCATAATCTGTTCCAGAATACTATATGGATTAAATGCATTGGTATCTAATAATTATACACATTATAAAACAATCCCAAGTAGTTTATACTCCCAACTGCTCTGCCTGTGTTGTGAATGTAGATCAAATACTGTAGGTAGCCCCATTTCCCTAAACTTAAACATACAATGAATTAAAGATTTTGTGGGTCATTGGTAAAATTGAGATATCAACTTCCATTGATCCTCTATCACCCGCTAAAATTGAAGGTCAGTTTCTGAAGAAAATTTGCTGCAAGTTGTCCTCACATATCTATAAACAAACTTTTTAAATATTATCAGCTCTAGAATAGAATAGTTCATTTGGGCGGTACGTATGTGGGAAATCTGAAATGAAACTCTGAATTGCAGCAAGCCCAGTAATACAATAATTCTCTACGAAGTAAATACTGCTAAAGAATCCTACAAAGTAAGAAGTAACTGAGTGATAATTGTTTCAGTTGCAATTAAACAGTAAATTTATGGTTTAGTGAATAGAGTCAAATAAATAGTGTGAAATGCTACAAAGCCGTTTTCCTGGCACTATAGTATCCTAGACTTTAATGATCTGAAGTGGTCTGGGTGCCTACAGTGTCCCTTTAACTCTACCGCTACAACCTAGATCAGGAGACTTCTGCTTGCCATGGAGTGCCGATGGGCATATTCAAGCAAGTTCCTAATTCTGTTACTGTGATCTTTCCAGGAAAAACCTTGATTAATATTTGTTTACCAGGCCAGGCACAACACAGCAAATAGGTTTATTGGGATGGTAATGAAGCAAGGTGATCCATTGGAATAGTAAATGAACTGGCAAAATAAGAACAGAAAACTGGAGTACACTAATTCTGCTTGGCTTCAAAGATAAACTGGGTTATAAAAATCAGAGTGGCAGTTTCCATGCACTTTGCTCTGATTTCCTGAATTAAAGGTGTAAACGAGTGCATGGCAATCACAGAATTGCATCTTAAGGGCATGATTCTCTGACACAGATTGTTGCCAGGAATAAAAAGTCAACATATTACTGTATACTAAATACATAGAGTAAGTTGTCTTTGAGAGAATAGAGACTTGCCAGTCACTTGACTTTGCACATAGCTGAAACTGAAAGGTGCAGGACAATACAACCTCAGCTTGAACATTTATCCTGTGACTTCAGAAAACATTTAATATTTAACCAGCCAGTTACACAAACATAAAATCTCCTTAACACCAAGATTGTCAGAATGTGTGCAGAGCAGATAGGAGTGGGAGAGTTCATGTTTTATAGGATATACAAGATGTGGTTAGAAGGAAATATGACTGTTGTTTAATGTGCATAACCTTTGCATGCTGATGTGTCTGAGCATGGTTCACCTCTTTTGCGGAGGCCATACAGGGTTCCATTGCAGGGGCGACAGTGTCATCCTCCATATCAGCTTGTATGCAACAGTCGTGTCCGGGAAAATGTGTTATCTACTTTACTAAACCCAATTGTGTAATCTAGGTTACATCTCATTTGGGAGTAATGGTCTAAATCTTCTGAACTGAGGTGTGGAAGCATTGTGTATATCAGGCTGCGTGTCTCTAAGTATGCAAAAGGAGGGATGTTAAGGTCAGGATATGTGTGTTTGATTTGCTGGAGCTTAAGGATCGTTGTGTATGTCGGTATGGCCTGCGTGACGATAGTGTGCAGCTAGGGTGTACCATTTTAGGTTTGGGAGATATTTAAACCTATATTAAATCTGGGTTGAGATAGTTTGTGCAATGCTATATATGGACATTATTGCTTCCAAAGAAATTTACTTTACTTACTATTGGTAAGGATTGCAGTAGATATAGGATGTGACAAAATCCCTATTTTGCCTTCCGCAGAGTCATTCTTCTACTCCATTCAGGCATTTCGTTGTTATTTGGTTACCTATTCATCTGATGATACTAAATACCGAATACCGACCACCCCCTGGCTCATTAAGTTCAAACAGACCACAGGAATTCAGTGCTCTCTTTGTGTGCCATCTTGTCCCACAAAAGCAGGCAGCGGGATTTGGTCGTCGAGTGCCTGGAACTCTGAGGTGGCCACTCGAAGGCCCGAACACCGGTAAAAACGTACGAACGCTTGCTTCTATTCACGGAAAGCCAGGAGAGCGCTGTTCGACAGATTGTTTGACGAGAACTCCCGAACTAACCCCACACTATGAGCCAGGGGACCCATTCCCCTTTTTTTGTATTTGTGCACCGTTTTATTTCGCATGAAAACTCTCAAACTAGACCGACCGCTATCCCTGAAACTATGGAACCATTTCTGGGCAGACATCTCCAGAGCGGTCAGTCAATTCTTCACCCCAGTGGCAATTCGACTACGTTTGTGGGATCTGAGCGCTTTTCGGATATGTTGTGCACTCAGATCCAAGCTATCTGGGGATGTGCAGACTATGGGGGTTCGGTTGTACGAAATATGACTTTATGTATTTTTAAGTGTTTTTGTGAATTTATAAAAGAGTGAATATTTTCTGTACCTGGAAATAATTGAGTTTAAGCCAGCCACTTAACTCAATTATCGCCCAGATTCAGAGGAGGGATTATACTGTTTATGTGGGAGTGTCCTGGACCTGGGTGTCATTGCCATTGGGTGATTGTTTTGTGTTACTATCCCCACTCAGGTCCAGGGGGGGGGGGGGGTGCCTCTTGCATGGGGACCTGCATAAAAGGCCAGCTGTGGCTTCCATTAAACAGAATGCTTTACCCCTTCATGAAGTCTTGGCTCATGTCTGCTTGGATTTCGGGAGATTCTGCACGGATATACTCAGCCGGAGTATAGGGGATCCGTTACATAGGTGTTTCTGAATTATAACTGATTTTAGGAGAGTGGCACTCCTGGAGAGAGTTAAAGGGAGATGCTCTCATCTGGAGGGAAGATATTTTACCTCTGTCAGAAGTGGTGTCAGATTGTTTTTGTATCTAGTGGACATTTTAGGGGAATTAACACCCCTAGATATTTAATATTTTAGGTTTAACATGAAATTGTAGAATGGAATTAATAAAAAAGTGGTAGTTTACAATTCTAAAAAGATGCGCCCAGGATAGTTGGTGAAAGGTTCTCTGAGCATCTAGCCTGAGCAAACCTGCCTATTTTTTATTGGAGTGGTTGTCATATAAAGAGGCTTTGGCTATTGCCTTTCTAATTCCTTGGAAAAATTGGCTGCTTCTAGTAAACTTCCTGTACAAACTTTAAGAGTGGAACAGCCCTTAGTGGCTGTTCATGTGACATATATTCTCAGAAAATGCTCATAGACCCCTAGAGAGCTCTCTCAGTCACACTCACAGGTTTATCCACAAGCACTCTTACACTCACAGACACACTCACTCACTTCTACAGGATCAGAGGTACTTTTACTCAGAAACATGCGCTATGACAGTCTTTCTCATGCACTCTCTATTTCAGCCACTGTTACACTCCTACTTGTGTGCAGCTGTTTAAATGGCCCTGGACATTAGAGAGAACTGAGACACAGAAAATTGAGCCAGGCCATGGTCAATTCTCACGTTCCTTCACAGAATTCAGCTGATATTCCTGGTAGCTGTGACACTCACATGACTCTCAGACAGTGGGGCAATACACCATCTAATTGTCAGTAACAGTGAGGACTGTCCCAAAACAGGAGAGCATGGACTGTCATACTGTGACAGCCACACCACCTGCTGCAATGTGGTAGTGCTGCACCACTTGCTCTATTTCCAATCATGAATTCGATATGTGGGAATATGGCTAACTAAGGGGGGAATTTGGCTAAATCAGTGTGCGTGTGAGAATTTAAATGACTTCGTGTAACTGATTGTGTGTATGAGTGTACTTTGTTATGTATTCATTTTATATTGTCATGAGGACAGCTGTTCAGGAGTGCATTAAAATAGAAAAAAGTGAGAGTGGTTAGAGAATTCTCAAACACGTACCAACTGTGACATCGCTGCTGTGGGTTCGGTGGCCAAGAGCAGGGAAGGGGGGGTAAAGTTTAGTTCTATTTACCTGAACCTGTTCCTCATGGGCACAGCCAACTTCAGAACCAGTAGCCGACGTCACTGCTGTACTCTCGCACATGCATAGACAGAGCCAATTCCCTGCAGCCATCACTGCTTGAGGACTTGACAGTTCCAGATGTTGATAGCTCCGCCAAGTGTCTAGAAGTGTCAGGCGTAAGAAATATACAGAGACAGAGTAGTCCCTACTTTGTCTCAGTATATCTATTGACTGGTTTCTAATTTTAATGAATTCAAACACAAAAATTCTATCTTTACGAAATACTCTTTTTTATTTAAGAGGTGGAGGGGGGTGATAGTGGCACTTTAAGTAATGCGTTTTTGGGAGCAGCTAATTAGGTTTTGTGTGAGAGAGAGAAAGCTAGGTTAATTAGGTATGAATGTGTAGTAAGTCATGTGTGGGTACGAGTGGTTAGGTGGGTATATGTATGTGGTTAATTAGATGTCTGCAATATGTGGATAATTAGTCATGTGTTGCAAAATCTGTAAAAATATGTGGCTAATTAGATTTGAGAGTGTGGCAAACAGGTATGTGTGGCTGTATGACTAACTGTGTGTATCGTGGGGGGAGTTTTTGAGAGAGGAAAGCTAGTTAGGTATGTGTGTTATAGTGTGTCTCATTGTGTGTGAAAGATTAGATATGTGTATGAACGTGGAGAAACTAGATGTGCAGATGGTGAAGAGTATAGGTAAAAACCGTTTGTGTAGGACACATTTTCCCACAACACCCTGTTATTCCCCAATCTCATCTGTGTGATTCTGATTTAAAAAAAAATAAAAATTTGAATGGATTTGGGCACCAACAGAATCCTCCCCCATCCTCTGGATGTGCCATATTGAAGTTTGGTTCTGCATATAGATTGATCTTGTCCAGATACCTAATTCATGACTGTGGGGAGTTCAGTGAAGTAGATATGTCCTGCTTTTTCACACTAGTCCACCAGGGGCGTAAAAACATTCGCTCCATGACTGGGCATACTGTTTTGTGTAGGGTGTGTAAGGGAGAATGCTAAAAGTGGGAGAGCTGCAGGAAGCAATATCTGAAAGTTTTTAAATTTTCCACATTCCAAAACATTAATTTGCATGGTAATCTAGTTAATTAATGACCAGTTATTAAAGTGAAGTTATTGAGCCGTATGCTTTGTATCGCTGTGACTGAAAAATTACTTAATGCTTCTCTTAAGGGCTCTGAGATTTAAATATTGCAGTTTGTAATGTTTAATGCTGACATATACAGGGTGGGGCAAAAAAGAATAGAATTTGACAGGTATTTTTTAGCTGTTTTTTGTTGTTGTAGTTACATATTACAACGGAGTCTTAGGAGATTCACCATGGGTAATGTCACAAAGGAACAACAAGTAAAAATACCAATTTATTTTTTATTTAAGACATCGGGGATATGATTTAAAAAAAAAAAAAATTCTGTTCTGTAGTCCTGAAATGTGGTTTCAATAGGATAGGGCTTTTGCCCATACAGCCAGGGCACGATGGACTTCCTGAGACAACTGTTCAGCAAGCGGATAATTTCAAGACATTTCCAGATTAATTGGCTGCAACGTTCACCTGACCTTTCAACTCCCGTTTACTTCCTGTGGGGATACCTGAAGGAGCGGGTGTACGTGAACAAATTGCATACACTTGAGGAGAATATCCTCAAACGTTAATTAATGTTATGAGCAATGCAATCGAAAGAGCCCGACTTTGAGAAGTGGCAAACAGAGCTTATTTAGAAGATGTCATCTTACATACCTTGTCAAACAAATCTCCATACTTTAGGCATTCATTCTATGCAATATCATTGAAATTGGTTAATTGGCTCCTCAAACCCTACCCTGAATTTTGACCCACCCTATACTTAAAGTTTGATATGGTAAATTGCTGTTATATATCACTGGCCTTTGTAAAATTTGACACAGGAATAATTGTTAGGATAATTTCCCTTCCAGACACATATATCAAAAACTCTATACATTGGTGGCACTATGTATATGAATAATTACAATTGTTAAAGACAAAGGACTGTTGTGGGTATGAACTAGGATGAATTGGTTAACAAGGACCTTGCCTGGTACTCTGGACACCTAGTTTGATGGCAAAAAAGTATGCAATTTTTTAATTTATAGGAGAGTTTAGTGATTTACAAATTTTAGGCCAAAATAGATACAGAAATAATAATAATAAAAAATTCCCAAGTCAGCTTTTGAGTTAATCTATTTTGAATTCCCAAAAATGTACACTTTTAGCGAATAACCCCATAGGTTAACATTTTTGAAATTGCAGAATGGCAGCTTCTGCAGTGTCTTAAAAGAACACTATAGCTTTGGAAAACAAACATGTATTCCTGACTCTACGGTGTCCTGCTAACAGTTTAGGTGTCCAGGACAGAACACCTCCCCCACAGAAATAATTTAAATAAACAAACAAACCTATCTTTCTTTCTTTGCTGTGCTGCTCTCTGAGATGCCGCCCTGCTTCCAGGACTGAGATCATCAACCCTGATGATCTCAGCCAATCAAATTCTTCTCTGACCCCCCCATAAGAAATAAAAAAGCAAGTTTTACTAACCTTTCTTACCATACTGTGCTACTCTCCACACTGTTGCCAGCTTCCCTGCCTAAGATCATCAAGATCATCTTAGCCAATTATTTATTTATTATTGCCATTTATATAGCGCCAACAGATTCCGTAGCGCTTTACAATATTATGAGAGGGGGATTTAACTATAAATAGGACAATTACAAATAAACTTACAGGAACAATAGGTTGAAGAGGACCCTGCTCAAACGAGCTTACATTCTATAGGAGGTGGGGTGTAAAACACATTAGGACAGGAATTTACAATCAAATAAGGTGGGCTGCCCTTTAGGAGAGGGCAAGAGACAGGTATGTGAGGTAAGGGTTAGTCTTGGAGGCCATAAGCTTTCCTAAAGAGATGGGTTTTAAGGCACTTCTTAAAAGATGCAAGACTAGGGGAGAGTCTGATGGCGGTAGGCAGGCTATTCCACAGGAAGGGAGCCGCCCGTGAGAAGTCCTGCAAGCGCGAGTTGGCCGTACGAGTGCGGACAACGGACAGGAGGTGGTCACGGGCAGAACGGAGAGACCGAGAAGGGACATACCTATGGATCTGTGAGGAGATATAAGAGGGGCTAGAGTTGTTCAGTGCTTTATAGGTGTGAGTTAGTACCTTGAATTGACTCCTATAGCATACAGGAAGCCAATGTAAGGACTGGCAGAGGGGTGAGGTGTGAGAGAAACGACTAGAGAGGAAAATCAATCTAGCAGCAGCATTCATTACGGACTGTAAGGGTGCAGTACGGCTATTGGGAAGACCAATCAGGAGAGGGTTACAATAATCCATGCGGGAAATTACTAGAGCATGGACAAGCTCCTTGGTAGTATCTGGTGCAAGAAAGGGGCGGATGCGGGCTATGTTTTTAAGATGGAATCTACAGGATTTGGCAACATGCTGGATGTGAGGCTCAAAGGTGAGACCAGAGTCAAGTATGACGCCAAGACAGCGTGCTTGCAAGGATGGACTAATGTTGGTACCACAAACTTGGAGGGAGAGCGAAAGATGAGGATCAGTATTAGGAGGAGGAAAGACAAGGAGCTCCGTTTTTGAGAGATTGAGTTTCAGAAAGCGGGAGGACATCCAGTCAGAGATGGAAGAAAGGCAAGCAGTGACACGTTGCAGGACGGCAGGGGAGAGGTCCAGGGAGGAGAGATATAGCTGGGTGTCATCAGCGTACAGGTGGTAGTGGAATCCAAAAGAGGTAATAAGTTTGCCAAGAGAGGCAGTATAAAGAGAAAATAGAAGGGGACCAAGGACGGAGCCTTGGGGAACGCCAACTGAGACAGGGCAAGGGGAGGAGGTATCATTAGAAAAGGAGACACTGAATGAGCGTTGGGAGAGATAAGAGGAAAACCACGAGAGGACAGAGTCACAGAGACCAAGTGATTGAAGAGTTTGAAGAAGGAGAGCATGATCAACGGTGTCAAAGGCCGCTGAGAGGTCAAGAAGTATTAGTATGGAGTAGTGGCCTTTGGATTTAGCTGCGATTAGGTCGTTAGTAACTTTGATAAGGGCAGTCTCTGTAGAGTGGAGAGGGCGGAAGCCAGATTGAAGGGGGTCAAGGAGAGAGTTGGAATTGAGGAAATGAGACACACGGGTAAAGACAAGTCTTTCCAGAAGCTTTGAGGAAAAAGGGAGCAGGGATATGGGACGGTAGTTAGAGGGGGTGGATGGGTCGAGGGATGGTTTTTTTAGTATAGGTACTACAGTGGCATGTTTAAGGTCAGCAGGGACGATGCCAGAAGAGAGCGAGCAGTTGAAGATGTGTGTTAGAGAAGGCACAAGCCAATCTATTGCTTTCCCATCAGGAGGCTAGTGTAGAAGCTACACCATTTGATCTTTAACAAAGTTTGACTCAGTTCTCACAGGGAAGTGGTTATCAGGAAGAGAGCCTAAAGAGGTCTGTTTAACCCTACAACAATTAAGGACTATTAAGGAGAGAGCGCAGGTAACTTTTTTTCCTTTGGTTTTTAACTATATATTGGGGCTGATGTGTACTGTGGTCATTGCTGCCGCCCAGGAGTGATGGGAGTGAGTGCAGGACTTATCTTTTTGTATTTGTAACCCTACAACAAAACATTGCTGTTTCTACTAAACAGAAATATTTGACATTGCAGAATTAAAAGTAAAGGACCACTGAGCCAGATTTCAAGTCTTACTATACCAGACAGGCCCTAAAAGTTGCTTGCCACTGTGAGCCATGACATACTTTTCAGGATTGAATTTCTATTCTCCAGGGTTGAATTTCACACGCAAATGACTACAGCCCTGTTTACCCATCATGCACCTTGCATACTCTTCCTGATTGGCTGCTCATGTTGATTTTTTTTAAATGCATTTTATTGCGAATGCGGGTTGTAGTAGGAAAAATAAATGCAAACACCACACATGAGCTTGTTCTGTGCCATCATCATCAACATTTGGGATTTCTATTGCATAACTAAATACAAGCAAGTTTTGGGTATATCTACTAAACTGTGAATTTTAGTAATTTGGGATTTGGGCAGTAGAGTGTCCCTTAAACCCCAACAGCCTGGTCAGTTATAAAAATATACATAAAAAACATTATGTCAGATATTCCCCAGCCTGGTTCCAATGCTCACATCCACCTCCATAGGCTCCATCACATGGTCTGACCATGCAGATATTACGCTACAACTCACATTACCTGACATACACAGAACATGGACTTGCCGCCAACACCCTCCTGGCTCGTAAACTCAAGCGTAGATCGGACCGCAAACACATAGACAAAATCTACTCCCCTGACAGCAACACCCATGACCTACCAGATCGGATAGCTACTATCTTCCAAGAATACTTCACCACCCTTTACAACCACAGCCCACACTTTCGCCTCGAACCGGGACGAGTAACGTCACAAATAGACACATATCTGGAATCGATTAAGCTGCCCTCCCTCACCCCTGCGGGCGCCAACCAACTGATAACACCAATCACACCAGAAGAAATAACAAACACATTCAAAACGCTGAAACCAAACAAATGCCCAGGCCTGGACGGGTTCTCAGGTCTTTATTATAAAACATCCGTATCCCTATTGATCCCTCACCTCTTTAACTCCCTACTAGAGGGCGACGCACTACCTCCAGATATGTTACAGGCGAACATTTGCCTTCTCCCTAAATCTGACAAGTCCCTCCTGGAACCGGGTCATTATCGTCCCATCCCACTGTTAAATGTGGACATCAAGATATTCAGCAAACTCATGGCAGAAAGACTCAATCCCTTCCTCCCACAAACAGGCCAATGACAATACTAGAAGGACTTATGACCTCATTTGGTACGCAAACAACCGACAGATCCCCACTTTAATCCTATCCCTAGACACAGAGAAAGCCTTTGATAGATTAATATGGCCTTCCTCTTCGCCACCCTCAAATTCAGCATCCCTCGCCCTTTCATAAGAGCACTACAATCACTATATTCCTCCCCTACAGCCAACCTAATCCTCCCCTGAACGCAGCCCCCCTCCTTCAAAATCCTAAACGGCACTCGACAAGGCTACCCCCTCTCCCCAATCTTATTTGCGCTATCTCTCGAACCACTACAACAAACACTCCGCACACAGGTTAACATCAAATGAATTAGCATCAGGGGCGAGGAATACAAGATAGCCGCATATGCGGACCGCCTGTTACTGACAATAATGGATCGCACAAACTCTATGCCCCCACTTCTAGTGGCCTTACAAGATTATGCCAACGTCTCTGGATATAAATTAAATGTGGATAAGACAGAAGCCCTCCCCATACAGGTCCAATTACAAACCCTCAAGTACCTTCAAAACCTATACCCGTTTAGATTCCAATCCGCCGCAATTAAATATCTGGGCACCGTACTACCGGCTGACTATCCCAAACATACCACTGTAATTATACCCCGTTACTGTACAAAGCCCACCAAGATTTAAACACGTGGAACACTATGCCCATCTCTTGGCTAGGACACTTAGCGTCCGTAAAAATGAACCTCCTGCCAAGGTTCCTATATCTTTTCCAGGCCCTCCTTGTGACGATTTCACAGCAGGATTTCAAAACTCTCCAATTCCAAATAGATAAATTCATATGGGCCAACAAAAGAGCCATGATCAAACGCCAAACTCTGTATGTCCCCAACAGAGCTGGTGGACTCGGACTCACAAACTTCACCCATTACTTTCATGCAGCATAATTGGCACAGGCACAGAACCTACACGCACCATATGGCATTAAACGATGGGTAGACATAGAGCACACCATACTAGGCTGGGTCTTCCCATCCCTATACATATGGCTCCCACAACATGCAAGGCCCCAGCTACCCCCCACCTCTCCTGCGATCCTCACATCCATTAAAATTTAGGATCAAATGGCAATAAAATGCTAACTGATCTCCAATCCATCACCGCTGACACCTATACTCTGGAACACAGACTTTACCCCGTAATGCACCCCAAAGACTTCGCACGATTTGAGGACAATGACTTAGTCTGGCTCCACCAATTCTACGCCAACCAAAACATAACACCATTCACCACATTTGAATTTTTTCGATACATACAAATCAGAAGCTTCCTGACCTTACCCAACAACAAACAAACAGGAACAATACCCCTAACCCCCTTTGAGAGGGCCTGCCTCCGGAGGCCCATTCAGAAAGTACAAATATCCACAATCTACACCCTTATCGCCCAACACACGGGAGAAGGTTCACTGGCATACAAATCGGCTTGGGAGAGGGACTTGGGACCTATTGGGGATTTCTATATGCGTTAACCACAAAGAATAGGCGTACAAAAAGCTCATGCGGTGGTATCTTACCCCGCTTCGGCTCAAACAGATGGGCAGGACAGACTCAGACAGATGTTGTGGGGAGAAGGGTACCTTTATTCATCTTTGGTGGGAATGTGACCGAATTCCACCGCTGTGGCACAAAGTTGTGCACCTAACCTCAAGAAATCTTACATACTGACATTCTACTAGATTCATGGACCTGGCTATTGTCCAAACCCTGTGGGGACGCGCCTAGAGCTCAAAACAAACTCATCACTAAAATCGCACTAGCCGCTAGGAGAACCGTAGCAGCCAAATGGGGTAGCCCAGAAATCCCCTCCCTAGACAAGGTAAAGCAGAAGATGAACGAAGCTAGGAAAATGGACAGCCTTTCAGCACTCATCCACAATACCACCAAAACTTTTCAGAAAATCTGGGATCCCTGGCTCGTCAAATCCCCCCTCCCCACATAATCAGATTACTATGGCGCAAGGTAAGGTAATTGAGGAACACAAACCTTTCCCCCCTCATCTCTATACTAACCTACTACTTCATCACGTATCCTCGACACCTTTTAATATCCTCTCCCCATTGATCCTACATAACCCCTCCACTGTTACAGGAAATGTACCTACCACACCCAACCACACAGTATTACTGCAAACTCCTCCACGACATGGTTGAGGGTTCAGTACGTATTTCTCACACCGCGGCTACCCCTGGGCTTGCACAACAGAGCCTAACAGGAGGAACCAGAACAAGACAAATCCCATTCTCCTACCCCCCTCTTATATCACAGCGACAACCGATGCTATGTACATTGAACCACCATAGACTACAGTGACGCCGTCATAGTAGCCATAGACATTAATACCAGGGCCACAAACGGTTACAAACCCTGTAACTTACCGGCATTGATGGACCCCCATACAAGCATAGTCGACAAAAGTGAAAGTAGTACATGAGTTCCCCCTTTTGGGCCATCTCCTTCTTGTACCCCCTCCCCACCCATGACCGACCATAACAAAGGCAGACAACCTCACTACAGTAGAAGCTTTACTCAAAATATACACAGGTTAAATTCTGCATAAACCACTGTTGTCACTTCCGTACATTTGTACAATCTGTAGGACTGTCAAGTTGTAACAAAATAATGTTATGCAATATATGTGTTATACAATTTTATCCCCGACTCTTATTTCTGTACCCCTTCCCCATAAAACAAAATCTTTGAAATAAAGAATTTATTTAAAAAAACAAAAACATTATGTCAGTGATGATGGAAAGAAAGATGGAGAGGTGGCTCTCTATCGTGACAGTGAAAGTGTTAATGTAGCTTTTTTTGCTCTACATGACTGGAGAAACACATTCATTCACACTCTAGGTCATGTTTGACATTGTATCAATTCTACATTGTATTCCCTTCGTTATCTATTTTCTTTCTCCGTATTCTTCCTTACTTGTGTTTCTTTTTTTTGTTAGAAAGGATGTTTCTAACCCTTCCTGTGGTTCCGATCCTTCTTTCTCAATTTTTCTTTTTCTTTCCTATTTTTATCAATGTTGCACTATTTTCCCTTCTTGCAGTTTCCTCCCAATTCCGTTTCTTTTCTCTCTCTCTCTTCTCTCCTCTGTAAGTAACAATGACTGTTTTCTCTTGTCGACAAATAGGTGGTTACATTTTAGAACTGTATCCAGTTTTAGAAAATGCTGCTGTTGGTTTATGCCCCTCCTCCACACAGCACCCACGGGTATGACCAGTCATTTCTGGTATGCCAGCTCAACAGTCAGTGCCCAGGGACATTCCTGCATTTGTCTGAATCTGGCCACTGGCACTGAGAGATGTTTCTTACTCTCTCTCACCTTTAGTTCTAACATTCATCTAAGTCCTAAGCACATTGCAGGTTAGTGTACTGTATTTTATGTGTGCACTGATTGCCATTTGTGTATTTTGTATAAAGGAAGGTCATCGCAGTAAGACATATATATTAGTAATGAGAGGTACATGTGGCATGCTTGTTAAACAACATGATTTATTTACTAAAACAGGAGTTGTTAAGAATTGACAAGCGAGTTGTACACATCCCAAAATTGGAAGGTTTGTATAAAGGGGCAAGTCACCAGAAACAAAGGGCATGTCAGCCTAACTAGCAGTAGCTCTGGCCTGCGAATATGCAGAGAACTTTCGGAGTGCTCTTGCACGGGCTCAGTGCTCTGATTTTACTTTGTGCAATGCAAGCATCTAGAATGATGTGCTGTGCTCTCAGAGGCCGGAAAAGTATAGGCTAAAATAGTTGGAGTGGGAGAATGTTTCCAATTCAGCTATTATGCCCTGCAATTTGCCTTTCAATTGTATAGATTTTCTTCTGTTAGTTGATGGGTTTATTATTATTATTATTATTATTTTTACAAATTATTTGAGTACTTGAATACTTCTGATTTCAATAAAGTTTTTGTCCAAATTTTTAGGGACTTGTTTAATTTCATTTTTCCTCTTTTAGTAGGGGTTCTTTGGTATTTGTTACACTGTGAATTTTAATGGAGATCGATATGGATAAGGCCAACTTGCTGTTAAATCTCTTCATAAATGTAAAAACAGCATCAAAGGATTGTAGTGTATTAAAGCAATTCTGTCACCATTTGCAATCTTTGCATATTTTGCAAAGACCCAAATTGGTGTCTTCGCTGCTGGCAGTATGGTGGCCCCAGATACAGAGAAAGGTGAGTTTTACATACCCGAAGCTGCCCCTCACGGCCGCTGCCACCTTCTCCTGTGGGATACTCTTTGACTCCTAGATCTTCATTGGATAGGAGCTGACATCAGTACTGCACTCTTACAAATGCGCCGGGGTACAACACTGATGTCAAAGTGGTGTACAAAGATTTTTCCCTCTAAGCCCTCACCAGTGATTGACAGCAGTAGCTCTGCCTGTTGGTCAAACTTTGTCAAGTGCAGGAAAATTACATAACACAAAGTAGTCCCTAATTGGTCTTTTTATACCTTTGGACTGGGGTGGAATTTTAGTGAAATTCCAACATAGTCTTTATAAACCTTTCATACAGATTTTATCTTTATGAAATGCTCATTATTATGATGGGGAGTGGGTAACAGAGACGCTTTAAATAGCTACATATTAAAATTTAACTACAAAATACATAAGCTGTAAAAATATCAAGAATAGAAAATGTTTTGAAATTGGCAAACAGCCTAAACATTTTCAATGTACGGTAGTTTTCAAATCATCATAAGTCATTCTTTAGTAAATATCAGGTGAAATGAAGGGCTAGGTACTCCAAGTTCCAGGAACAGCGGCGGATGTTAAAGTTAAAGATGGTGGATGCTGTGCCCACTTACCCCTGACCTGGAGAAATCATGAGACTTTACCATACCGAAAGATTATTTATTTATTTTTTAAACAAAAACTGGGAATACATTGTCCCTCCTGTCCCTGTAACCTTAAGAAAAATTGCCAATATTTATTGCTTAGAGCAATGCTTCCCAAACTTTTATGGTCCGAGACCCACTTTTGAGAATGGTAATTTTTCTAGACCCATTTGCTTTGAATCCATATTTTAAAAATGAACCCCATGATAATCCGCTTTAGAGGCATACAATTAGTTGGCACACCATGGCAATCACTTTTAAGAGGCATAAAATTGGCACACTGTGGCAATCAGTTTAATAAGCATAAAATTGGCATACCATGGCAATCATTTTTTCAGGCATAAAATTGTCACACTATGGCAATCAGTTTTATAAGTATACAATTGGCATACCAGGGCAGCTTTAGATGCAGAAAATTGGCACACCATGGCAATCAGCTTCAGATGCAGAAATTGTCACACCACGGCAATGAGCTTTAAATGCATAAACGTGGCACGTCATGGCAATCAGCTTCAGAGGCATATAATTGGCACACCGTGGCAATCAGCTTTAGATGCATAAAATTGGCATATCATGGCAGTTTTAGAGGCATACTTTTGGCATATCATGGCAGTGTTAGAGGCAGAAACTTGGCATATCATGGCAATCCGTTTTAGAGACCTACAACTGCTTACTCACAGACTCAGGCAGGATCAGAAGCACTGTGTTCCACTCCTTCATCCAGGCATCTCATGTAGAGTATCCCAGTGGTGAAACTTATGGAGAGAGGGCCCTGGTGCAAGTATATTTTCTGGAAACCCCTTTAGTGCAAGTGTGGCCAAAAGGTGGGTCCCCATTTGTCGGAGAACTTCAACAATGCTATGCCAGCTGGGGATCTACCATTTGCCCATCGTTACAGGGTTGTATTCGTGAGCAGTGTTTGAGCGTTTGAATGTAAGTATGTTTTTGTATGAAGTATATGTGTGCATGTATGGGTGTATTTATATGTGCTGTTGCCGTTGGAATGTAGTGGTGTACTTGTGTGTAGTGTTTGCGTCTGAATGCAGGGGTGTGTTTGTATGTAATGTTTGTGTTTGATTGCAGTGCATGTGTATATTGTGTATATAAAAATATACATATACACAATGTGTGTTTAAATGTAAGCATGTTTTTGTATGGAGTATGTCTGTGGATGTTGATGTTTGAATGCAGGTGTGTATTTGTGTGCAGTGTATACACTTTTACACACACTGAAACACATATAAACACACACACATACAGAGACACACTCTGACACACATGCGAAAATACACACTGACACAGCAATACACACACACACATACAATGACACCTACTTTCCCACACACAGATACACAGATACTCATGTACACAGACACACATGAACACACAAATACACACACACTGAAGCAAAAGGACACACAGATACACAAACACACAGATACAGGAGGTGAGAGTGACAGTGTGGGAGAGAGTGTGTGCTGGTGACAGCGTAGGGGGGCAGTGTGAGAAAGGGTGACGATGTGGGGATGGGTGAGAAAGGGTGACAGTATGGGAGTTGGAGGGTGAGATATGGTTACCGCGTGGGGGGGGCAGTGTGAGAAAGGGTTACAGTGGGGCGTAACGAGTGAGAAAGGGTTACAGTGGGGGGCAAGGTGAGGAAGGGTTACATGGGTGGGGGACAGGAAAAGAAGGGGTAACAGTGGGGGGCAGACTGTCCTACCTTTATTTTTAATTGAATAAATTCCCTGGTGGTCCAGTGCCCTCCCTGGTAGTCCAGTGGGTTGACTCTGCGGTCTGCAGCTCCGACAGGTGCAAAGCTGCAGACCGTGTGATAGAGGTCTTGTGAGCTCCCAGAGCACAACGTTCTGGGAGCTCGCGAGACCTCTGTTACACAGTCTGCAGCTCTGCACCCAGCGGAGCTGCAGACCGGAGGTCTGGGCTCTTTCTTGGGCAGACTGATGGAGGGGCCTGGCGGCATACAGGGCAAGCCACCGGGCCCCCTCCTGGTGTCGGACCCGCAGTCATGGACTGAGGGCCCCACCTATCAGTCTGCCTGCCTGCCTCCCGAGTCCCCGGCGGCCTTGAATGTGTGGGTCAGTGCGACCCACTGGGAATCACTCGGCGACCCACACTTTGGGAAACCCTGGCTTAGAGTGTCTGGGTAGAGACAGCTTTACATATCAGTTGGTCCCCTCTCTCTCCCCCCCCCCCCCCCCCCCCCCCCCCCCCAAAGAAATATACGGTAATTAAAGTGATTTTAATGAATGTATTATCTCAACTTTGCAAGCATAACATCTCATAATCATAAATTTGCATTTGATAACAGAACTGTATTCTTACACTACATTGTCCATTAGCAGCAGTGCTTTGTCCCAAACCCACCCAAAAAAGAGTTAAACACCCTTTTTTAATTAACCTGAGGTCCATCCTTTCATGACATCACAGCAATTTGGGAACCTAATGCGCATGCACAGCAAGCGTGTGCATTAAGGCTTCCCCACAGAAAAGCATTGAATCAATGCTTTCCTATGGTATTTTTGCAAAGCATGAGGATGTCCAGTGTTATTTCATGGAGTTAAGTTCTGTGTAAATGGAGGAAATGCTTCCAGTGGCTGTCTGGTAGACAGCCATTGTCCCATGTTTTATATTATATTTTATTTGATGAAAAACTGCATATTCTCTGTATAGCAATAAAAAAAAGAAAAAACCTATTACTGATCTTAAACTATTTCTGCTGAAACGTTAGTTTTGCTTTGGATTTTGAAAGGCTGTGGATGTTAAATAAACCCCTGTCTTATATCTGCCATGGGTAGAAACACTGTATTTTCTGATTAGAATTACTTTCCAACCAATCTTATATATAGCATGTCAAAAGCATTCAAAGGTGACGATATGATGGTCCAAATCTGGGTGTTCACTAATGTCAAGCAAAAAAGGGAATGTACACTGTCGTAGATCAGTTAGAAAGGCAATTCAAACCTAAAAAAAATAAAAAATTAACACCATCATCCCTCTGCTGCCTTTCAGAGCAGGCTCATAATAAGAGATCTAATTTCAGCTATGTATATATAAAAAATAAACTCTCTTCGCAATGTAATATATTTCCCTATTTTATTGCAGCGCTGTAAGGACAGAGTGAATGCTTTGGCTATCTCTGTAATGAACATGTGGCCAGGTGTAAGGCTGCGGGTTACTGAAGGTTGGGATGAGGACGGTCATCACTCTCATGACTCCCTGCACTACGAAGGGCGAGCTTTGGACATTACAACATCAGACCGAGACAGGGACAAGTACGGAATGCTGGCCCGTTTGGCAGTAGAAGCTGGCTTTGACTGGGTGTACTATGAATCCAAAGCACACATTCATGTTTCTGTGAAAGCAGGTACTATATTAGGAGACATGTTATATTATCAGTCAGTGGGAGTGAATGTCTGTCTTTTTGGACTATTTGTAACTTAAATAAATTATAATGATGTAACAATTCTGAGAACAAAAAAGTACAAAGGAACAGTATCATACTTTGAAATAATGTTTTATAGAAAATAAAATTAGCTTATGAGACAGACATGGCATATGTATAAAAAATGCCTAATCATGAGAATGCAGTCTTGCCTTTACCTCTTTATATTATGTCTTATATCAAATCATATTCTAAAAAGAACATATCATCAACAAACAACAAAAAACAAGGAACACACTAGGCACTGTAATAAATTTAATGACACTGATCCACTACTCAAAAACTCAGTCATCTGACTGGTCATGTTCTATGTCGCAATTAGAGGTTGAACCAGGACCCCCTTTAATATTGATTGGACCCTGGGCAAGGATTTGCTTCGGCCCCCTGAAACCACTCCCTTGCATGCCATTACTCCTTCCACCCCAACGCAGTGGAAGAACTAAAGTAGAAAGAGTGCGGTATTCATATTTGTTTATGATTATGATTAGGAGGTTATTGTGGGGTTAAGCCTCGAATACCTGCACCTTGCGTAATTGAGTGCCAGCACACAGTGTGTTAAAGTAGAAAGAGCCCTGGTGCAAGAATTTTATTGGACCCCCAATTGCAAGGTTGGACAAAAGGTAAAACCCTAGCTGTCGTACAACTCCAACAATGCTTTGACAGCTGGGGCTCTACCAATTTCTCATGCTTGCAGGGTTGTATTTAGCACTGTGTTTGAATGTAAGCATGTCTTTGTATGGAGTATGTTTGTGTGTATGTGGTGTTAGAGTTTGAATGCAAGCGTGCATTTATGTTTAGTGTTGGTTTTTGAATGTATGGTTGTGTTTATATATAATTTTGGTGTTTAACACAGAGGTGTCTTTGTATGTAGTGTTGAGGTTTCAATGCAGGAGTGTGTTTTTACATAGTGTTGATGTTTCATTGCAGGAGTATGTTTGTATGTAATGTTGCAGTTTGAATGGAGGAATGTATTTGTATTTAATGTTGATGCTCAAATGATCAGACACACATGTACACACACTGACACACATGCAGATACACAGATACACAAACTGACTACATACAGATACGCACACAGATACACACACTGACAACATACAGATACACAGACACATACAGATACACTGACAGACATAATGACACAAACAAATTGTCAGGGTACCTGAAGCCTCTACCTCTGAGAGAGGTAGAGACTTAGAAGTTTATCCGTCCGGACGGCATGTCTCCTCGGCCCCTCGCGGTTCACTCGGTCTTGCTAACGCCGGCCGCGAGGGAGTCACTTCCTTTTATAGCAGGAGGACCGGAGATCGACGTCATGACGCCAACCCGGAACGTCCTGTCACTCAAATCTCGGGAGACGAATCAGGACTCGCCGGAGGCGTGTCTTCTCTCCCTAACCAGGATACTTAACAGTGGCTCTCTCATTTACTCATTGCCCTGTCGTGGTTCTAGCCTGCCTAGTCACACAGTGCTTTGTTGTTCTCTTGCCTTTTGGTTCTGACCCGGCTTTGGTATTTACTCTCCTGTCTTTCTGTTATCCTTGACCCGGCTTGTCTCTCGCTTACCTGTCTTCTCGTTCCCTCGACCTCGGCTTGTCTCTGACCATTCTATCGTAGTTTTACGTTAAGTCCGGCCATTCTAAGGACCGGTATACGTATCTGCTACTCTTTGTACTCTGCGTGCTGGATCCCTGACCCGATCCTGACATTACGACAGGGCCATGGATCCTGCAGGTACAAATTGTCAGCTTGGTTCTCCTGATCCTAGGTTTGACGCCATGGATCATAGGATGGATCAGATGGCTCTAGCACTACAGGCGCTGCTATCACGTCCTATTAATCCACCTGAGGAGATGCGTAATACGTCTGCTTCTTCTGTGGGTTCAGGGCTAGAGGTAGCTACTGTAGGTGCTTCTTCCCGAGTTACCCCACCTGTACGTTATGCTGGTTCTCCTGAGAGGTGTCGTGGGTTTTTGAACCAGATCAGTATCCATTTCGAGCTACAGCCCCGTTCCTACCCTACTGATAGGGCAAAAGTGGGATTTATTATTACCTTACTCATTGAGAAAGCTCTGAGATGGGCTAATCCGTTGTGGGAGAATGATAATCCATTAGTCTATAACTATAATGCCTTTGTAGCTGCTTTTAAAAGAACTTTTGATCCCCCTGGCAGGAGGGTCAATGCAGCCAGATTACTGTTGCGCCTTAGACAAGACAACCAAACACTTGTGGATTACGCACTAGAGTTCAGGTCTTTGGCGGCAGAGGTAAAATGGAATGAACAGGCCTATATAGACGTATTTTTAAATGGATTATCCGATATAATACTTGATGAGGTAGCGACAAGAGAGCTTCCCGAGAACCTGGAAGACTTAATTTCCTTTATCTCTCGTATTGACGAACGTCTAAGGGAGAGGCAGAATACTCGAGATAGAACCGGTAAATCTTCCTTTAGACTAGCACCATCATTTCAAATTTCTGAAACCAAAACTCCACAGGTTTCAGAACCTATGCAGTTAGGCCTTACTCGTCTGTCAGAGGAGGAGAGACAGTACAGGAGAAGGGAGGGACTGTGTATGTATTGTGGAGCCAGAGGTCATGTACGTTTGAGCTGTCCCAGTCGTCCGGGAAACGCTCGCACCTAAGTTTCTCTAGAGGACAGACCTTGGGTGTTTCGATTTTGTCCTCTACTCATAACTACAAAGAACATAGACTCCTATTACCGGTCTCTTTAACTTGGGAAAAGGGAACTTTAGAGACTATGGCATTGATAGACTCCGGCGCTGCTGAGAGTTTTATCGACCAAAAGTTTCTCACCAAACACACTATCCCATCCCAGTTAAGGAAGACACCCTTGGCTGTTGAGGCCATTGATGGTAGACCTTTAGTTGAGCCTGTGATTTTCCGGGAGACCACACCTCTTAACTTAACTACTGGTATTCTACACAAGGAGGAAATATCCCTACTACTCATTTCATCTCCTTCTGTTCCCATAGTCCTGGGATACTCCTGGCTTAAGAGACATAACCCCGTTATAGATTGGAGATCAGGGGAAATAGTTTCGTGGGGTCAGGATTGTCAAGAGAATTGTTTAAAGAAAGTGTCACCTCTTTGTAGTGTCAACGCACTTAATAACGCTACCGATTCTACCAAAGTACAGATACCGTCCTTGTATCAAGATTTAAAGGCAGTATTTGACAAAGGAAAGGCTGATACCTTACCACCACATAGGCCTTTTGATTGCAAAATTAATTTACTTTCTGGTACTATGCCCCCCAGGGGCCATGTATACCCTTTGTCTACGAATGAAAACTTAGTTCTAGAGGAGTATATTCGTGAAAACCTAGACAAGGGGTTCATTAGAAGATCCTCCTCTCCTGCTGGGGCTGGATTTTTTTTTGTTAAAAAGAAGGATGGTTCTTTAAGACCCTGCATTGACTACCGAGGTCTTAACAAGATAACCATTAGAAATGTATATCCGATTCCCTTGATCACCGAGCTTTTTGATCGATTAAAAAGTTCTAAGATTTTCACTAAGTTAGACCTTAGAGGTGCTTATAATTTGGTGAGAATTCACGACGGAGACGAGTGGAAAACTGCATTCAATACTCGATATGGGCACTATGAGTATACTGTAATGCCTTTTGGTCTCTGCAATGCCCCGGCGGTATTTCAGGACCTTATTAATGAGGTTCTTAGGGAGTTTCAAGATGACTGTGTGATTGTATACCTTGATGATATACTTATACATTCCAGGGATATTGAAACTCACCACGGACAAGTCAGAAGGGTTTTACACAAACTTCTTCAGCATGGCTTATACTGCAAATTAGAGAAATGCAGCTTTGACCAATCCCAAACTACCTTTCTTGGTTATGTGATTTCTGGGGAGGGGTTTGAAATGGATCCGGAGAAGCTCCAATCTATATTAGATTGGCCTTTACCTAAGGGTCTCAAGGCTATCCAGAGATTTATTGGTTTCTCCAATTACTACAGACGTTTCATTAAGGGATACTCCTCTATCATTGCTCCCATCACCAATATGACCAAACAAGGGGCTGATACTAAGAATTGGTCTACTGAAGCACTTCTGGCTTTTAAGACACTCAAGGAGCTGTTTGCTTCCGCACCAATTTTAGTTCACCCTGATACTACACTACCTTTCCTACTCGAAGTTGACGCTTCGGAGACAGGTATAGGTGCCGTTCTGTCCCAAAGATTGGGTGTAGATAAACCATTACATCCTTGTGGATACTTTTCCAAAAAATTGTCAGGTACTGAAAGCAGATATGACATTGGTGACAAGGAACTACTAGCGGTTATAATGGCCTTAAAGGAGTGGAGACATTTATTGGAGGGTACTTTGCATCCTGTTACTATTTTGACAGATCATAAAAACTTATCCTATATTGGAGAGGCTAAACGACTATCATCTAGACAGGCTCGTTGGTCCATATTCCTCACTCACTTCAACTACGTACTCACATATAGGCCAGGTTCTAAGAATTCTAAAGCCGATGCCTTGTCTCGCCAATATGAACCTGCTGCCGTATCTGAGCCGGTTTTGTCCTCTATAGTACCCAAGTGTAACATTATCGCTAACACTACTCTCAAAATCCATTCTCCGCTACTTGATCAGATAAGGAGCTTGCAGCATCTGGCACCTAGACTGACTCCGGCTTCCAGACATTTCGTTCCTCCTAAACTCCAATTGGAGCTCTTACAGTGTCTTCACGAGAGTAAGGTGGCTGGTCATCCGGGTGTTCGCAAGACGTATTCTTTGATCTCCAAGGATTTCTGGTGGCCTTCGTTACGGAAGGATATTAAGGATTTTATCGGAGTTTGTGAGGTCTGTACTAAAACTAAACTACCGCATTCGCTTCCTTGTGGCCTTCTACAACCTCTGGAAATTCCTGACAAACCTTGGTCCTGTGTGGCAATGGACTTTATTGTGGATTTGCCTGTTTCTAAAAGGCACACTGTTATCCTCACCGTAGTCGATAGGTTTACCAAGATGGCACATTTCGTACCTTTGCCTAAACTCCCGACTTCTCCTGAATTGGCGGAGATCTTTGCTAAAGAGATTTTTCGCTTGCATGGGATTCCTTCGGAGATCACTTCTGATAGAGGCTCCCAATTTGTTTCCCGTTTTTGGAGATCGTTCTGTTCTCAATTAGGCATCAAATTGAATTTTTCGTCCGCCTATCATCCTCAGTCTAACGGAGCTGCCGAACGAACCAACCAGAAGATTGAGCAATACTTACGTTGTTTTGTTTCCGAACACCAGGACGATTGGGTCGGTTTGATTCCTTGGGCGGAGTTTGCGCACAACAATCTCGTTTGTGACTCTACGCATTCAAGCCCCTTCTTCATGAACTATGGCTTTCATCCATCTATTCTTCCCTCGGTTTCTCCTTCCCAAGGAGTGCCGTCGGTTGATGTCCATGTGGCCAATTTGAGGAAGTTGTGGGATCAGACTCGACAGATTCTTCTACACAATTCTATGCTGGTTAAGAAACATGCTGACAAACGTAGAAGGGCGGCTCCGAATTTTGTTCCAGGCGATAGAGTTTGGTTGAGTACTAGGAATATTCGCCTTAAAGTTCCTTCCATGAAATTCGCTCCTCGTTATATTGGTCCCTACAGGATCTTGACTCGAATTAACCCAGTGGCGTATCGTCTAGCTCTCCCAGCTACTTTACGCATCCCGAACTCCTTTCACGTGTCATTGCTGAAACCTCTAATCTGTAACAGATTCTCCTCCACAATCGCCCCTCCGCGCCCTGTTCAGGTGGAGGGTCAGGAGGAGTATGAGGTTAACTCCATTATTGATTCTCGTGTCTCCCGGGGGAGAGTACAATATTTGGTTGACTGGAAGGGTTATGGTCCTGAGGAGAGGAGTTGGGTACCACAAGAGGATGTTCATGCTCCTCGCCTTCGCAGGGCATTTCACTCCCGCTTTCCATCTCGCCCCGGCTCCTTCCGCCCGGTGGGCGTATCTGAGAGGGGGGGTACTGTCAGGGTACCTGAAGCCTCTACCTCTGAGAGAGGTAGAGACTTAGAAGTTTATCCGTCCGGACGGCATGTCTCCTCGGCCCCTCGCGGCTCACTCGGTCTTGCTAACGCCGACCGCGAGGGAGTCACTTCCTTTTATAGCAGGAGGACCGGAGATCAACGCCATGACGCCAACCGGAACGTCCTGTCACTCAAATCTCGGGAGACGAATCAGGACTCGCCGGAGGCGTGTCTTCTCTCCCTAACCAGGATACTTAACAGTGGCTCTCTCATTTACTCATTGCCCTGTCGTGGTTCTAGCCTGCCTAGTCACACAGTGCTTTGTTGTTCTCTTGCCTTTTGGTTCTGACCCGGCTTTGGTATTTACTCTCCTGTCTTTCTGTTATCCTTGACCCGGCTTGTCTCTCGCTTACCTGTCTTCTCGTTCCCTCGACCTCGGCTTGTCTCTGACCATTCTATCGTAGTTTTACGTTAAGTCCGGCCATTCTAAGGACCGGTATACGTATCTGCTACTCTTTGTACTCTGCGTGCTGGATCCCTGACCCGATCCTGACACAAATACATACAATGACAGACATACCGACACACAAATGACAAACATACTGACACACACAGATACATAAATTAACAGACATACTGACACATACACACAGATGCCTACACTGACAGACATACTGACACATACACAGACACGTACACTGATAGACATAATGACACATACAGACACATACGCAGGCAGAAGCTCCTGTTATACAGTCTGGGACAGAGAAAAAGTGGATGTAGTGAGTGTAGAAGAAAGGAATATGCCACAGTGTTAGAGAGACTGAAGCAGCAAGAGCATTTGCATAATGCGCAAATTCAGCTTTACTGTCCAGGGGGCTTACCTGCTCGCCAGCGATCCCACACCAGCGATTGCAATGGGGGACTTACCTGGCATCCCATAATTATAAATATATATAATATAAAATAAATAAATATATAAATACGTTAAAAATGAAAAATAAAAAAATAATAAAAAATAAATGAATGAAAAAATATATATACATATATATGTGTGTAATTTCATTCTGTTTTTTAATATTAATATATATATATATATATATATATTTATATCAAAATACACTTAGAATGAAATAATATGTATATCTATATACATAAATATATATGTATATACACCTATATATAAATAGAAATAATTTAAATATATATATATATATATATATATATATATATATATATATATATATTAATTCTACATATATTTATGTAATATTTTTATATAATTAAGTCATTTTATTAATTATAATTTGCGGGACCTGCCTGATAACCCAGGCAGAAAGTCCAGAAAATGTAATGAGCTGGCACTATATTTAACCCTGTAACATTGCAAGACACTATAAACCCTGTACATCGGGGGTACTGTTTTACTTGGGAGACTTCTCTGAACACAAATATTATATCATCAGTGAAAGTGAAGTTTTTTGTATTTTTCACACACAAACTGCACTTAAACTGACAATATAATTCTTGTGATTAATTTTACTGTTTTGAAACACTAATACTTGTGTTCAGAGAAGTCTCCTGAGTATAACAGTACCCCTTATGTACATGTTTTATGGTGTTTTCAAAAGCTTCTGAGTCAAATATAAGATTTGCGTTTCAGTTTTTTCACATGGAAATTCGCCAGATTGGTTACGTTGCCTTTGAGACTGAATGGTAGCCCAGGAATGAGAATTACACCCATGATGGCATACCATTTACAAAAGAATACAACCCAAGGTATTGTAAATGGGGTATGTCCAGTCTTTTTTTAGTAGCCACTTAGTTACAAACACTGGCCAGAATTCAAATACGTTTTTTGCATTTTTCACACACAAACAAATATTAACACTAACTTTGGCCAGTGTTTGTGACAAAGTGGCTACTAACAAAGACTGGACATACCCCATTTGCAATACATTGGGTTGTCTACTATTGGAAATGGTCTGCTACGGAACACCCACATAAGCTCCACCTTACACCGTACCATCTGATCTTCGTATCTAGAGAACGATCAGTAGAGTTCATTCCAATCTTTGCTCATCGTGTCCAAGTCGGGGACCTAATTCATGTTCATGTCAATGGCACTCAACTGCTACCATCCAGAGTCACAAGGGTGTCTAGGCAGGAAGGCATTGGGGTGTATGCTCCACTCACTGCTGCCATAAAGTCTTAAAGGCAACGTAACCAATCTGGCAAATTTCAATGTGAAAAAAATGAAAAATTAAACATGCTATATTTGACCCTGTAACTTCCCAAAACACCATAAAACCTGTACATAGGGGGTACTGTTTTACATGTGAGACATCGCTGAATACAAATATGTATTTTATTGCAGTAAAAGCAAACAGTATTATGAATAAAATAATATATAATAAAAAATATATAATAAGTGTGGGTGCACTTAATATGAAAGAGGTGAATTACGGTTGAACAGAAATATAGTCAAATTCCAAGTTTTGTTTACGTTTTATTTTGATCAAAACGTGTACATTTGGCTCAGTCCTTAAGGGGTTAAGCAAGAGCATGTGAAGAATAGTAAAAAAATAAATAAATGTATTTTGCTGTAGCTCCATCAGCCCCTATGTTAATCTGGCCCTGAACCCTCTCTCGCAGCAGCTCCTCTCTTTATGGGAGAAAGTGACTTGAGGCTGTCACTTCTTCCCATGCTGCCGAAAAAGCCAGGGTCCCGGTCACACTCTTAAAGGGCCATGCCTGATCGGGCCCATGCTGATACAAGCTCACTAGATGACCTTAAGTGTATGGGCCACCCGGTGGTCCTCCTTACAGTGCCGGGTCCAGCTGCACTGGCGGGGTAAAAAATATTCTTGAGAGCAGCGCGACTCACGGGGCAGATGGTAGTGTTAGCATTGAGAAAAAGACCTGGATGAATGATATGATGCAGAAAGAGTCATAGAGGATTGGTAGAAAAGAGAACATATTTATATTTATCAGCAGATTGTATTCAAATGGTAGACCGAACTAGGGTTAAAAAAACAAAAACAAAAAAGCCATGAGAGAAAAGTAAAGGTCAATGTTTTTTGGATGTAGAAAGGCATGGACAGTTAGTTGAGTTCAGTTTACATTTAGAAAGAAATGTCATGACAAATAACAAGAGAACAATATTGTTAGAGGACGTGGAGATTTATTTAAACACAATCCAGTCAAGTCAAAGATAAATCAGGGGCCATAGAACACTTAGGACACCATAACACCTTTACAGAAATTAAGTTATTAAGGTGCCAGGAGGTCCCTGGCACTGGATTATCTTACGAAATTCTCTAGCGGTTTAATCCCAAAGTCTGTGGTCCGGTGCCAAATGTACCTTGTGCTCTTGCAGAATTGGGCAGTGGCACCGCTGATTGGCGGTCAGCTGATGCTCTCAGCCAATAAGTGAATCCCCATTCATAAAACTTGCATGTTATTTTTAAAGCAAGTTTTATGAATTGATTGATTGGCTTAGAGCGTCAGCTGACCGCTTTCAGCCACCAATCAGCAGCAATGCTACTCGACTCTGCAAGTGCCTTCCGGTTTTCAGACATCTTTCAAAAATACAGTTCTTCTGTGAACAAAATTTTCTTTCAGCTTCAACTTGTACATATAGCTTACAATGACTTATTTTTTTTTAAAGTTTAAACCCAAGGTGTATCAAATGCTATCTCTCTAACATCTTCTTCCTTACAGATAACTCTGTAGCTGTCCGTTCTGGTGGCTGTTTTCCTGGAACTGCAATGGTGACGATGATTGGTGGGCAACGAAAACAACTCTCTGAACTGCAGTACGGAGATGAAGTGCTGACTGCTGACGAATCAGGACAGTTGACGTCTACAGAAGTATTGCTCTTTTTGCACAAGGATCTGGATAAACTTGTCACATTTGTTGTTATTGAAGCTACGGAACACCCACATAAGCTCCACCTTACACCGTACCATCTGATCTTCGTATCTAGAGAACGATCAGTAGAGTTCATTCCAATCTTTGCTCATCGTGTCCAAGTCGGGGACCTAATTCATGTTCATGTCAATGGCACTCAACTGCTACCATCCAGAGTCACAAGGGTGTCTAGGCAGGAAGGCATTGGGGTGTATGCTCCACTCACTGCTCATGGTACCCTGCTAGTGGATGGCGTGTTAACATCTTGCTATGCAGCAATGGAATATCATCAACTGGCACATCAATCTTTTGCCCCTCTGAGACTTCTCCATAGTGTATACTCCACTCTCCCAGAACTGGTATGGAGCAATGGGATTCATTGGTACTGCAACATCCTCTATGTGCTGGCTAAGCAAGTTCTTGGTTGGGATATGCCTTGAGTTAACCACATGTTGAAAATAGATACATTTGAAGGTGCTGCTTAAAAAGTGGGGGTTTTGCAGTTCTGGAGGGACGCGACCCATGATATCCTTCTGCTGACCTATGTCAAGGTGTAGCTTCAAAGAGTAGATTCAACAGAGTTATCTAAGTGGAATAGCAACACAATTTCCAAATGCTCTAATACTAACTAATTATTTTGTTGCTAGAAGGACAGAGGTTTAAAAACATAAAAAGCCTTGTGACAATAAGGGCATTCCGCAAGTATCTGCTAGTTTAACCCATAAAGCTGCGTTCTTTAATGTTATAATATTTTTTCAGATGACTGCCGTTGGCATGTTATATGAAAAAGGTTAATTATTATTAAAGGAACAAGGTAACTTGGAGTCATTTAAAAGCAGATCTTATTAGTTTTGTTTTTTTCTTGTGATTGTGTAAGCTTGTAATCTTAGAGTCCACAGTCATATCTGATGTAGCTGGACAGTGCAGAACATCATTGGCAACAATGGAGCATTCCTAGTAACACAATATTTGGCAGTTATAGAATGCTGTTAAATTGTAAGTACCTTTTTGAGGCAACCAAGAATGGCAATCACTTGCTTTTAGATCTTTGAGTAAGCCCTGATAGTCTTTTATCTTTGGCTCATGACAAAATGGTGATCACTCCATGTTTATGTCCTCTCCATCCTTCCTGTTGTCTCACAAGAAATCCCAAAGCATGGATTCACATCTCAGTCAAACAACAGAGACTTGCATCACACCTGTCCCCACAGGAACATTTTAACTAAGAACTGGTTCCAAAATCCAGGAGGGGTTTGAGGACAAGATGCACTGATTATTTATTTACCGTATATACTCGAGTATAAGCCGAGTTTTTCAGCCCATTTTTTGGGCTGAAAAACCCCAACTCGGCTTATACTCGAGTCACTGTCTGTATTATGGCAATTTGCATTGCCATAATACAGACCGGGGGAGAGGGGGGCTGGCAGAGCTGTAACTTACCTGTTCTGCAGCTCCTGTCAGCTCTCTCCTCCTCTGCGCCGTCCGTTCAGCACCTCGGTCAGCTCCCAGTGTAAGTCTCGCGAGAGCCGCGGCTCTCGCGAGACTTACAGTGTGAGCTGATAGAAGGAGCTGCACGGACGGCGCAGAGGAGGAGAGAGCTGACAGGAGCTGCAGAACAGGTAAGTTACAGCTCTGCCAGCCCCCCTCTCCCCCCCACTGAACTGCCACTGGACCACCAGGGAAGGAGCCCCCCTCCCTGCCATGTATCAAGCAGGGAGGGGGGACGAAAAAAAATAAATATATATATAAAATAAAAAAAAATAATAATAAAAAAAAATTAATAACAAAAAAAAGGGGGATAAGGACCACTATGGGAGGGAGGGGGGGTATAAGGACCACTATGGGAGGGAGGGGGGGGGATAAGGACCACTATTGGAGGGAGGGGGGTATAAGGACCACTATGGGAGGGAGGGGGGGTATAAGGACCACTATGGGAGGGGGTGGGATAAGGACCACTATGGGAGGGAGGGGGGTATAAGGACCACTATGGGAGGGAGGGGGGTATAAGGACCACTATGGGAGGGAGGGGGGGTATATGGACCACTATGGGAGGGATGGGGGGGGATAAGGAACATTATGGGAGGGAGAAGGGGGATAAGGGCCACTATGAGAGGGAGGGGGTGGGATAAGGACCACTATGGGAGGGGAGGGGGAAGTAAGGACCACTAGGGGAGGGGAGGGGGAAGTAAGGACCACTAGGGGAGGGGAGGGTAAGGACCACTAGGGGAGGGGTGAGTCAGGACCACTGGGGGGGGGGGTGAAGGAACACGGGGGTGGGGAGGTAAGGACCACTGAGGGAGGAGGAGGGGAAGTCAGGACATATGGGGGGGGGAGGGGGCGGCAAAAATTTTTTTGCCTACGGCGGCAAATATCCTTGCACCGGCCCTGCACACACTGCATTCACACACTGCATTCATACACACACACACTGCATTCATGCACACACACACTGCATTCATGCACACACGCTGCACTCATACACACACGCTGCACTCATACACACACGCTGCACTCATACACACACGCTGCACTCATACACACACACATACGCACACACTGCATTCATTATACACACACTGTAAATAAATATTCAATTAATATATTTTTTTTAGGATCTAATTTTATTTCGAAATTTACCAGTAGCTGCTGCATTTCCCACCCTAGTCTTATACTCGAGTCAATAAGTTTTCCCAGTTTTTTTGGATAAAATTAGGGGCCTCGGCTTATATTCGGGTCGGCTTATACTCGAGTATATACGGTATTTGTTTGTTTTTAATTAACTGATAGTTGTATGATTTTCTAACATCCAACCTATGGAGAGCAATGCAAAGGAACTCTATATAACCTTTCTGTATAAAGTCTGAAAATGAATTGTCTTTAAAGTGCTATTTCCATCATCAGTGGCCTTCAAACTGCCCTTGTTCAGTATCGTGGCAGCTGAAATCCAACTGGAGAGCCAAAGTTGACTACCTCTGGTCTGGTCTTTCTTTTTGGTCAAACCATGTTAATTTTCAATTTGCCTGGCTGATTGTTCCTATAAAATACTGCAATATTCTTAACATACAATAGCTATCCAATGGGCATGGAAAAATTGTGTATTTGTTGCATTTTTAGCCCTGCAAATATAGTGCAGACCCTTATTACTTTGAACCCATTGGGGCCTAAATATTCAGCTCTGTTATTATTAATATAAAGATTTGTGAGGCCCACGAAAAGTTATCTCTTTATAAGTTGAACTTGCTGTTGCCATGGGCTAACTGCTCCAGACAGATAAACTATACTCTTGACGAGTACAATTCATAAAGACTACATTTTTAATGGTTTAGCAATGTCATATACTATCTGCTTACTACATATAATAGGGCAGGAGATGATCGGATCCTGAGTGTTGTCATATTCCTTGAATGAATGAATGAAAATATATTTTTTTAGAACAAGTCTTATTGTAATGTTCTAAAGGAAATCTGCTTTAACACAGCTGCTGCACAATCAGTCTTAGAGTATATTTTTCTACTTATAAATTGTAATTTAATTTTTGAAGGGGATTATTTTTGTTTTGTTAGTTTGTCTGTTTGTTACACCGTTCCAGCTTCATTTACAGCCATGAAGGTTTGTGAACTCTTCAGCATTATCTTTATTGCCAAAATTGCCAGGCAATATTCATCAAAGTCTATGGTTCCCAATCCAGTCCTCATAGCACACCAACAGGGTTGGTGTAAGGATTTTTACCTAGATAAAGATGCATTTTGAAGCCACCTTTTACACTCCTCACATTTTACTCCCCCAATTACCCAATTACATAGTTACATAGTTATCTAGGTTGAAAAAAGTCCATCAATAACAACCCCATTATCTTAGGTCGATGATCCAAAAGAAGGCAAAAAAAAAAAAAACTAAAACAATTGTAGCCATTTCCAATTATGCCACAAAAGGGGGAACAATTATTTCTTGCTGGTGGCAATCAGATTTCTCCTTGAATCAACAACCTGTTTACATACATCAAATATACCCTTTAGTGTTCTGTTTCTGCAAAAAAAAAAAGCATCCAAGCCTTTTTTAAATGTATCTATAGAATCTGATAACACACACTCATGGCCCCCAAACAGGGAAGATTTACTTTTAATGTGTCTGCCTCCAGAATTTTGGAACATGCACAGTGTCTCACACACACATACACATTATTTTACATACACATGTAGACACTCGCAAATCTTTTTTATTTATTGTGTTTTTGTTTGGGTTACCGGTGGGAGCTGCTGGGATAACAGTGCTCTGCTTGCACAGTTCCCTTGTGTACCCTGTAGTAATTCTGGGGCCAGAGTGATGTCACATCCTGGCTCCCAGTATCACTACAGGGAGTGTGAGGGAGCCAGAGCACAATGAGTACACAGCTCTCTTCTGGCTGCCTCCTGGACACTGTACATTTGGACAGAGTAGGTGCCTGCTGTGTGAGTACCTTCATGGTATGCCCTATGGCCAGTCCTGTGCGCGAACAGATATTTCTCAATTTGTTTCCAATGGGGATGCTGACAAAATATGGACCACTAGTGTGAGTGGACTGCTTTGGGAACCATTGATCTAAGTGATATTAATAGAGAAAGAATATCTAGATAAACAAATAGAAAACACACAAATACTATATTTTTCGAAGGTTTTATTAAACACATTGATCACAAGTTTGCTGTTGGAGAAAAGTATATGAACCGTTGAACACACAATATACACGTTTATTCACTAAACTCCAAATTGTAGTGAATTAAAACCTGAATGGTAAAATTGAGGTTAAAAAATCTGCCCTGCGACGAGCTAGGTTGGAGAATTTTTCCAGATCAGTTATTTTAGCCTCTTGTTTGGTATTTGGATTTTAATTCACTAAAAGACAGAATTTATTGAATACCCTTCTAAATGTTCCCTGTAGTAGCTGATCAGTTCCCCACACAGACCTGTGCAAACCGGTTAGAAACCATGTCCCCTTTTGACTAAGAACATCAGCTGACCCTTCTTAGCCAATGAACACAATTCTTTGCAACAAAAGTTGCATAGTATTGTCATTAACCAGCCCGAAACTTTAGTTTCCACGCTGCCTAATGACACCCAAATGATGCTCCCAGCGCTGGAATCTCCACACGCCATCCAGCAGTTGGGTTAATCTCTGTATGTGCATATAGTTCCATAGTGAAAGTCTGCACATACAGACTCCAGGCACCATAACCACTTCAGATCACTGAAGAGGCCATGGTGCTTGGATTAACATTTTAAGATCAGGATTTTACTGAGGTATACCAGGACAATTTATTGTCTACTATTTTCAAATATTTTCTACTTCAGACATTCAATTGTAGATTTTCTTGTATTCCTGGGATCATTGATGTGCTACATTTTATTAAAGGGGAATTATGTAAAGAAAAAACAAAAGAGCATCTTTTTGAAGTATACATGTAGCAAAATATGCTATAAACGTAAGTGTTCTTAAAGCGGCATTGCCTTTCCCCCTTCCCCCACCCTTTCTTTATGCCCCCTGTATCTTAATGATTATACTCCCCTCCTTGCCACTTGCCTTTATTTATATTTAATCTATTTTCCTCCTTGTGTTGGATTGTCAATATCAGTGAGTATCCATTTTATTCTCCTCTGCCATGATATCTGCAACTGGCCTTTCTACGGGATTTATTTTACTGATGGATTTTGGGTAGATTTGATTGGCAACTGAAACAGGACCTTGCTTTAAGCTCCGCCCATTGTCACGTTTTGTCAACTTGTCTGCTGTACATAAGGAAACTTTTATTCTACTTTTCTTTATGTATTTTATGAAAACTAGAGCATCCCTTGATCTTGGTGTGAATCTAGTTTAATTACCACTACTGGTAACAAGGTAACAGTTGTGTTGCATTTCCTTCATATTTATATACTACCTACCTGCCAAAGTCTTTAGCAATGACTAACTAATTGGCTAACAATGTAATATGCAAGTCATGGTGTGTGTCATTGGGAAAGGCCCCTCAAATTGACACCCAATTTTCATCATGCTGCTTTGAAAATCTAACTCAAGTTAACCCTTAATAAAGGATCATATACTTTTCCAACACAGACTGTGATCAACATGTTAAATAAAGACATAAAAAAATTATGATTTTTTTTTCCCGTTTATGTAATCGGATTAATTTTCTCTATTACTCAGACTCAAGTTGTAGTTCAAATGGATGTAGGACCAGACCTAAATCTGAAGGGTCACAAACTTTCTCTCACCACTGTATGTGTGAGACAATGAATGTTCCTAGCGGGATTTAATAACTTTTAACAAATAATCTTATTTAATGTTTTATGATAATAAACCAGGTCATCACATACCTGTGTTAATATTCTATTAATATATATATTGGGTGATGTTCTAAGCGGATGTTGGTTTCTGACGGTCATGTTTTGATATTAAAAAAGTAATTGCAAGGTACGATTAAACAAAATGAACATAAGGAAGAAAAGGTGAGAAAAAAACGAATGCAACTGGCTGTGGGTAAATATCATATGTGTTGCAAGGAAAATTGTTTTGGGGAGGAGGTAACTGGTATTGCCCTATTATGTATTTATCTGGTTCTGTTGTTATTTACTAATAATAGAGTCACAAATAAACACTGGAAAATTTAATTATGTGAACGTAATATTCAGCAGTTGACAGAAGACATTCTCATGATCATATTCCAAACTTTACAAGGTGTTTGAGAGCCAAGTAACTCACTAATGCATCGCCATTCAAAATATTATCAAATTCACAAAACATTGTGTCCAATTAAACTTCTATTTAATCTCTCAAGAGATTGTTTGTATGTTTGCGCGTTGTGTCCAGAAGACAGCCACTAGAAGTGTGTTAAACCTGCAATTAAAACAATGCCATATCTATACAACAGCAATGTTTAACATTGTGAGGCTAAATGGACTGGACCTTTGCACCCAGGTCACTTCATTGAGATGAAGTGGTCTGGGTGCCTATAAGAGACCTTTAATGGAATAGTATAATCAATTTAATCATCAGAGAAACAAATTGTGGACAAAACATATGCATATCCATGGCCAAGTGACAATACAAAGATACTGTACCCCTCCCCCTTGGAGTAAACTACTATAATTTGCCATCTGGTTATAGGTGTCTAAGAGTTATAGGATACCGACTCTACCAATATCTTTAGTGGTCCATATATATCTCTAGAGGTTCGTAATTTCAGGTTTTCTGCATGGAATATATTTGTTTGGGATAAAATGTGAAAGTCTAGTGAGGGGTGGTTGGAATAAGCCAATGGAGTCCAGTGATCCAGTACACGCTATGCTTGGAGTGGGCATGCTGTAAATAGATGTAGTTGTACTACGTTTATATTGTGGCAATTCAATTCCTCCCAGGAGGAATAAGAAAGGTGATTTTTGTTCGAAGTTGAATAAAAGAGCTTACTGTTCCGTTTATTTAAATGAATGTGTAGCTTGATAGTGTGGTGATCATACAGGTGATACTCGAAAAATTAGAATATTGTGCAAAAGTTCATTTATTTCAGTAATACAACGTAAAAGGGAAAACTAATATATGAGATAGACGCATTACATGCAAAGCAAGATAGTTCAAGCCGTGATTTGTCATAAGTGCGATGATTATGGCTTACAGCTCATAAAAACCCCAAATCCACAATCTCCGCAAAAATTAGAATATTACATGCAATCAATAAAACGAGGAGTGTACATAGAACAATATTGGACCCCTGAAAAGTATAAGCATGCACATGGACTCAGTACTTGGTTTGGGCCGCTTTTGCAGCAATTACTGCCTCAATGCGGCGTGGCATGGAAGCTATCAGCCTGTGGCACCGCTGAGGTATTATGGAAGACCAGGATGCTTCAATTGCGGCCTTCAGCTCTTCTGCATTGTTCAGTCTCATGTCTCTCATCTTTCTCTTGGCAATGCCCCTTAGATTCTCTATGGGGTTCAGGTCAGGCGAGTTTGCTGGCCAATCAAGCACAGTAATCCCATGGTCATTGAACCAGGCTTTGGTGCTTTTGGCAGTATGGGCAGGTGCCAAGTCCTGCTGGAAAATGAAGTCAGCATCCCCATGAAGCTCTTCTGCGGAAGGAAGCATGAAGTGCTCCAAAATCTCCTGGTAAACAGCTGAGTTGACCCTGGACTTAATGAAGCACAGTGGACCAACACCAGCAGATGACATGGCTCCCCAAATCAACACAGCCTCAGTCCACTCCTTGTGAAAATCCCCAACACATTTTAATGGCCTTTTCCTGACAATCCTCTCCAGGCTGCGGTCATCCCTGCTGCTTGTGCACCTTTTTCTTTCACACTTTTCCCTTCCACATAACTTTCTATTAATGTGCTTTGATACAGCACTTTGGGAACATCCTTCGCAATCACCTTTTGAAGCTTTCCCTCCTTATGGAGGGTGTCAGTGATGGTTTTCTGCACAACTGTCAGGTCAGCAGTCTTCCCCATGATTGTGATTCCTACTGAACCAGACTGAGAGACCATTTAAAGGCTCAGAAACCCTTTGCAGGTGTTATGGCTTACTTAGCTGATTAGAGTGGGCCACTGTGAGCCTAGAATATTGCACCTTTTCACAATATTCTAATTTACTGAGATTGTGGATTTGGGGTTTTCATGAGCTGTAAGCCATAATCATCGCACTTATGACAAATCACGGCTTGAACTATCTTGCTTTGCATGTAATGCGTCTATCTCATATATTAGTTTCCACTTTTACGTTGCATTACTGAAATAAATGAACTTTTGCACGATATTCTAATTTTTCGAGTATCACCTGTAGTATATTATGGTGTCAGATATCCAGCTTTTACAGAACTCAACTCCAATAATACTTTGTCAGATGGAAGGATGGATAGTTCCAAGAAAGATAGGAACCTACCATTTTGGCCATCATTCCCACTAAATAAAGAAGTGTCCTCTCATTGGCCATTTGTATTGTTGAGAGTTATGAAACAACAAAGTTATTGGTCATTTTTCTAAATTTGCTAATACTAAAGTGAGGAGTGAAGAAAATGAACACTATACATAATGTGGATATGAAATATGGGGGAAAAGATTGACACTAAATTCAGTTACGTGGTCTATCTAAATGGATCCGATTTTACATCTCACAAGCAACTCTGCCCTGTCAACATGAAATAAAATACTTTTGATGAGTTAACCACACCAAAAGGGGTGAGCATTGGTAGAGCTGAATAGGATATGGTCAGTACTGGGTACATGACAAAACCACCTGCTTTGCACAGCTTTAAAATGTGTCTGTGGGAAAACCGAGACACTTTGCTAAAGTGCAATTAGAGTAAGAAATAAGAGGGGTAACTGCTTAACCATTTAAATATATATATATGTGTGTGTATTAATATCATTGCTATGTAAGGTTATATTACTTCCTGAAGCGACAAGGGAATACGAATTATGAGGGTGTACATGGACACTGCTGTGGTTGCACACAGATGCATACACAATAATTTCATGATTGACCAAAATCGTTCAATGAAAGGAAATTGTAAGCAATAACACTAACAGAGGCTGCTAAACCCCGGTTATAGAGTTAAACCAACACTACATGAGCTTGCAGTGTTTTTTTTCACTCCTCATCTCTCAATCCGTTTCCTTATACTAATGGAAAAGAACACGTAAAACAAACCCTGCTTTGAGGACTGTGCATTTGCCCCCAGCCAACATTGTCTAAGCTGAGAAGGAATGTGTTTATCTGGGGGGAGCGGAGAGGATTACCACGGTAAGCAGGGAAGCTAATGGTTGGTTTAATGCGTCTAATCCCAACGTGATTAGCAGGCTCAGTGCTAGAGCAGAAGTTCTATATGAAAAGAGGGGGATTTCCTCTGCGGAACCCCTGTAGCTGCCTGACCTTCACCTGTGCATCGATATATTATTTGTATGATATTGTAAGATCTAACACCATAGAATAAGATCCATGGAATGATGGAAGGTCTGGTCCTCAGATGATTGAGCAGAATCATAAATTAACTGGTCCTTGTGTATCTGTAACAAGGCAGATGTTTAGTTCACTGGAAGAGGTAGCTGCCTACAACACAAAGTAACTTGGTGAAATAACAGTTTTACAAAGTTCTGTTAGTTCATTATTCATTGGATAAGACTCCACAGGTAAATCCCAGATGGATCAATTCGATTGGGTGTGGATTAAAAGGAAATTGTAAATACAAATAAAATCTTGGTTAAATACAAAAACTTAACTTGACTTGGAAAATGTACTGGATAAGTAGAATAATGCAGTAACAACCCTGGTCCTATGACTGCAGCAGCATCAATGTCTGAAAAAAGGGTATTATTAAAAAGGCTATTTGGGGGTTTGAAGTGTACCCCACAATGTAGCTTTAGGGGGTCTTAGTTTTACAAGGTGTTTAAGGATAGGTAAGACAGGAGAACCACATTGTTAGGTAGGGGCAAAAACTAAGGTGGTACTAAGTTGCTATAGACTCCTATCATTATCTTGCTTTACCTTAGATTTGTTGTGTTGATTCATTTACTGGGGACATTTAAACCAGGAGTGTGGGACAGGCATCAAAAATTGGAACAACTACCAGATTGGGAAGGTTGTGAATAACATGAATTAAGTGAGACCAGCAGCAGAGCATTAACTTGACTTCTAGCAGATCATAGGAGTCTGTCCACAGTAGCCGGTGTACCAGAGGCTGCCTATGACTATTTTTAGAGCAATAGGTGCACTGTATGTTTTCTTAGCAGTAAATCAATGTCCCCTTTGGTACAAATAGGGTTCCAGCTTCCTAAGAACAGATCTATGGAACTGCTTTGTGGCCACAGGTGATTAGGTTTCTGCTTTGTGCCTGTGCGTTTCCAGAGTGTACACATCTACAATCAGTAGAGGGTGTGTTTGCACATGTATGTTTGCACTGTATTTAGCTTTCTGTGGTGTATGGGTATATAGCAGCATCATTGTGTGTGTTTGTATTGGAGGTTGCACAGATACAATTGTGTTTTTTTTTTATTTGAGATTGTATTTTACAGATATCTGAGAGTATGTGTCTGGGCTCTATGGATGTGTGTGCATTAACGAGAATGGGGAAGGCTCATAGGGCACTGTTGGAAGTATTTGCTTTGAGTTAACAGTTGAATACTGTTAACCATTAATGATCTTCTGGGTCCACTGATACCTGGCCTTTGTTTGACCATCTTTATTAACCATTCAGTAAAAAAGTCTTTGTATTCAAACCTGTTTTATTATTTGCATTCTTGGTCTCTCCCATTTGAAACTTTGAAGAAACACAGCAATGCTGACATTACTCAGCATGTTTAGCCTTAAACGGCAGTCACGCCTTCCTTTCTTCAGCTACTTGGTGAATATTGACCATTCCAGAACACTTATCTCCTCAAAACCTTCTGACGTTGCAGGTTCGGTATCACAGGGCTTCTTACCCGAAGACTGAGTTCAACGCTCAACGCTCAAATCTGGCTTTTTCACTTTATCTATTTCGCAGTTATTCCAAATCGTATGGGAGACTAAAGTCAAGATCTGCAACAGATGTCCCATTTATTTCCACCACCTCTGCTTCTCTACGTCATTTAAAGATAATCGATTTAATATTTTTTGAATACAAATGCTTATTGTAGTGTTTATAGTGCAATTAGTCTTTAGGTGCAGTCCTTTTTGTTGGTTTTTTTAAACCATTTGCAGGTGGTTTAACAAAAATAGGATTCTCCAAGCACACAACGAGCAAATTCTTATCAGCTGTCGAGATCATTTTGAATAATCACTACAAACACCATCCAAATTCAGACAGCAATAATAGGTTGTCACCAAAGGGGAAACTAAGCATCGCATTTATTTAAATTTCTTTATTTTTGCGAATGATCGTTAACAGATAACAGGACACATAAAACATAAAAAAACAAGCATGGCACAATAGCGAGGAACTCAAGGTCTCATAGCATTATTCCACTCATTTTTAAATAACAGTGACTAGGATTCATTTTTTGGGGGCAGTGTGCGGTAGGGCTGTCTACTTCTATGAAGGGGTCTGGCCTTAGGTGTTGTAGCACCTCATCGCTCTTGTCATTTTAACGCTGGGAGCCATGGACTTCTCTAAGGCACTTAGTGAGATAGGTAGTTAGTTTACTAGCCTTCGTAAGCGGTATAACTTTGCTTGAAAGGCTATTGCTTGAGTGGAAGGCCTAGGATGTGGGCCATGCGTGCATGGGTGTGCTTAAAATGAAAAGGTAATAAACTTAAGACCTTTCCACGTTGTATGAAAGGGGATAAGGGGGGTGGGGGGGAGGGATATAACTTAACACAGGGCTAGTCTAGCAGCTTACGGAGACAGTTTAAACATAAGGAAACGGTATAGGTGTATAATCAGTAGGTCTCAGAGACAGTCAGTCTTGCGGACCACGAAACAGTGAACTAATAATATGGGTATCCGTAGGTGCAGCCTTCAGGCGAGTAAGGTGTTCATCTCATGTCCCCCCCCTTCTGGGTACGAAAGGAGTGATTCCTTCAACCGTCCATGCCGGGCGATCTGTCTGTAGTGCCTTCTGTGCTGGTATGCGTAGGTGCTGAAGAAAAGTAGGTGCTTCTGATAGGTATGTCAATGTGTGCAGCTTGCTGGCTTTATCAACCAGGATTCGCGTAGGCCCCACTTGTAGGGGATAGAGTGCTCTTGCAGTAGCTGGGTGACTAGCTTGATGGATCTTCGCCAGGTTAGTGTGTGTCTAGAGAAGTCCCGAAAAAATATCAGCTGTGCCCCCTTAAACAACACCGTAGAGGAGCCTCTCGCAGCCCTCATAATTGCTTCATGGTCGAAGTCCCGGGACAGTTTTAGCAGGGCGTCTCTGGGTGCTTCGTTAGCAGCGCTGGAAGCCTTGTTAAGGCTGAAACAGGAGTCTACCACCACTTGCCTGTTTGGGCATTAGCAGTGTGGTGATGAGCCTCCGGCAGTAGTGGGAGAGTAGAGAGTACTACTATCTTGGCTGTGTCTGGCCGCGGGGTTGTGCGGAGAAAATCGCCGATATCGGGGGAGCCGAGCCCGGGTCCGCTCTCTGTTAATTTGACATCTTCCCTATGGCTTTGGGTGTCGAGCTGGTGCCCTTGGAGTTGAATAGCGGGGTCTGGAACAGTTATTAGCTCGGTTTAGCAGGTTTAACGCATGAAGCTGCCTCGATGTGCGTCCAGCTCGTGCAGGTGCTGGCTCCACCCCAGCACCACATTTATAACATATCATTAACATCCAAACTTGATCCAATATTGAGGAAGTGAAAAATCTTCCTTGTCTTTGCAGCCGATGATAGGGTGGGCTTGGACTGCAGTGATTATTATTGTGTTTATAGTGTCATTTTACGTCAGAAAGGCTCCACCATTTCTTTTCTAAACATTGAGTTATAGTTTACACCTCTCTGTTATTGGTTTACAACTTGCTTTGCTTTGTTAATGATCTGTACTCTTGCCCTTTTATGATCCCTCCAATTTCCTATATAAACACTTGTAAAACATGTTAACTTCCACAAGCTGAAAACCCCTCTACAAATTATTATTATTATTATTATTACTATTATTATTAGCTATTGTATAAGCTTTTTAAATTGCCAGGGCCCGGGAGGGGGGAAGTTGAGCCAGGCTAGAGCCCCGAGTGGGCCCCCAAAATAACCTTTATAATTATTAGCCTTGGGGGGCGGGGCCTAGCCAACATGGCCGACGGACGTGTTTGAGGGGAGCTCCTCATATACCCACAGCAAAAACGGCAAAAAAGAAGCTCATCGACTGCTAAACAGAGGCTCAAAAGCTACAATCGGAACCCCATACTGAAGGGGGCTCATTCACGAGTGACAGGGGAGCACCGTCCACGAACCGCGACCGATACACTCACTGCGGCCTACTTGACAGGCGGACCACATGGAGGGGAGACACGGCCGGTCTCTCAGCCACCCGCTGTCGGAGTGCCATAACCGAACCGACCCGATCCCCCCCCCCCCCCCTGGACCGGAGGGGGTTATCCCGGTACCACCTGGGGGCCCAGCGACTACCAAGCACAGAGGACTTACCAGCCCCCCAGGTTACTTCCCCACAGCGACCTAAAATGGCGACTGAGGAGGAGAACACACAGACTCTAGCATGGGAAAAACGATTTAATGAAACCTTCGACAGAATCTGTACGGCGTTCTGGCGCCGGATTGAATCCCGTGCAGCACAGCCACAACCACCATGGCAGCCTGAGACCAAGCGTCAGCAGACAGCCCGAACCGTCCAGCAACCCCTCAGCCTGGAAACAGACCAAGCGCAAGGCTCTAATGCACCAACAGGCCGCATCGCCCACGTGGAAGACGCTGCCGCTGTGACCGCTTACCCTTCATCTGAGCTGGGAGCTCAACAGGAGGAAATCCTCCGTAGCCTGCCATACACCCAGGGAGAACAGGCTCCGGCAGATCCCTGGGCCCACGATCCTGTTGATGGGATCAATGGCAACCGGGCAAGAGCACCCACCAAGGCCTCAGGCCGAAGACAGGCGGCCCCTGGACGCAGCGACACCACAGCACTGGCGCGCGGCACCCGACAAAGAGACAACCTGGCCACGCTGAGATATCAAGTTGGTGGATTGAAGATGCAGGCCTCTACAGTGACCTGGGGCGGGCAGGCGGCTGCTACATACCCCTGCAGCGACAGAGGCCCCCGGCTACAACAGGTACACAAACTGCCACCAAGAGGAATAGGCTGAGAGGGACTATCATGACCTGACGACACAGCATATTTCGGAAAGCTGACCTGTTGCAATGGACTATATTGTTTAATGTCTTATTCTATATATGTTTTAATGGCAGTCAAATAGGCCTCGAAGACATGAAGGCGACCCTTAATGTGGCTACCTCCTTAGCCAGTTCATGTTTAAGACATGTCTATGCATCTTGTTTTACTGTTCTTAGGTATTTAGTACTACGCGAGGTCTAACTTCCCAATTGCGACCTGCCTGCTTTTATTTTTACTTATATGACATTTAATTTGAATAATGCCACTAGCCTGTGAATTAATGCACTTGCCTAGGAAAGCCGAGCCAAGCTGCCTGGTACTCTTGTTATACCTCCCAATATCTAAACCACATTACTCACTCAGTAGAGCGACATGTTTCTCATTTGATTCACAATTCTATGAAGCTAATCTAACATTGTTCAAAGCGACTACCTAATTTTGATAATAAGATAGTTAATTTGCGCTCGAGAGTACATGTGACCACTTTATGTGATAACGATGCTTAACATATACCTACATTATTAGCCTGTTTAGAGTTACTGAAGTTATAACGCTGCTTGATTTATCACTTAAGTCTAACCACTTTCTTTTACTACTACGCTAAACTTACCAGAACTACTCTACTCTTCTTAATATAAAATGAGGCTGAAAGTTACTCAGAGATGATATGAACTGCTTTGTACTATACCCGTTATGTATGAAACTTTATCGTCTCCCCTCTTTTATTCTGTATCCCATATAATTTTATGCCTCAATAAAAAAGAGATTGACAAAAAAAAAAAAAAAAAAAAATATAATTATTAGCCTTGAGTCCCAAGACTTGAGGCCACGCACAGCTGTCACCCTCTGCCAGTTGCAGACCTAGTGTATTGGTTACTGTAAGCTCCAGGCAGTTCAGAGTGTAGTAGTTTACCACAGCAATGCCCTGATACTATGAGTCTGGAGATCATAAGGGCTGCAACCAGTGATCGTGAAAGTAGAGGCTCTCCACAATGTACCATAGTGATAGGCATGATATCCCCCTCCTCGCCCCACATTAAACCCACGTTAACACAGGGAGGAGGGAATAAACTGTTCTTTTTGTTAAATGTAATAAAAAATAGTTTAATATATCATACAGCATCCTCAGCTGACACATATATACACACTGCATCCCCAATGCACACATTTCATCACCATCTAAAACACACTACATCCACTACACACACTATATCCCATACACACTATATCCTTTATAAACACAATGGATCCACTACACACACTGCATCCCCCACACTGTCTCTCTGTCTCATGCCTGTGCCTGTCTATGCCTGTGTGTATATATCAGTGTTTGTGTGTACCTGTAAGTGCCTGTGCGGGCCTTTCTCTGCCTGCATGTATCTGTCAGTGATTGTCTGTGCCTATCTGTGTCGGTGTATGTGTCTATGAGTGTGTCGCTGCCTGTCTATTTGTGTGTCTGTATGAGCTTGTGCATGTCGATGTGTGTCTGCCTGTTTTTATCACTTACAACATCCATCTGGGTTTATTATAAATAGCATCCCATATTACTGGCATAATCAAAGGTTTAATTTTAGAAACTGTCATTAGAGAAATTCCATGAAGAAAACACTACAAGAGAGAAAGAAGGAACAAGTGACAACACAATAAATATGTAAAGATTGTGGAGAGAGGGAAATAAGTTAGGGGAGCATGAAAAAGGGGATAAATTAATAAGAAACTAACGGGAAAATATAAGGAGGGAAATAAGAAACTAACGGGAAAATATAAGGAGGGAACTGTAACAAACTGTGTCCCCCAAAGTGCGAATAACAACAGATATACTCAGTCGGAGTATAGGGCATCCGTTACAGGAACATGGGAGGAGAGAAAACATTTTGGGAAAATGGGAATGTGGAGAAATAAGAAATTCATTCCAGACAAATAAATTTCAAGAATATGAAAGAGGAGAAATAAACAGAGAATGGGAGAGGGGAAAAAACAAATTGCAACTGAAAGACAAGAAAAATAAAAAAAAATACATGAATAGGAAAGGAAAGAAATAATGAGGGAATAGGGGAGATAAGAAAAGAACATTATTCACTATACATAATAAAGCGTTTGCCTATATATAATAAACTGTCAGCCTGTTTGAGAGATGCACAGAGGTCTGTCCAGCAACCTCGCTCTACTGATTCTGACACTCCCATAGAGAATCAATTCTTAGAATGGGACATGTCATATATTGTGTACAGAAGTAATGCAAAGCGCAAATTCTCATTAAGCTATGTAATGCATGCATAGTCGGCCAACGTGTCCCTTTAACGCCTGACGAGCCCTCACAGAATTACATTTTTATATATCACCAATAAGTCAGGTCACCTGGTGGAGGAGTAATAATGTCAATACAATGTGCAGGTGAAACTAGCAACAAGCCCTTATCCAATGTACATCATATAAGTGCTAGGTGTGATGTAGCTCAATGGGGTCATAAAAGTACTGGTTTAACTCATAAAAATAGGATTTCCCACACCCTTCCCCTTCTCATTCTTCTACATAAACACCCGCCTAAAGTTAATGTTTCATGGAGCTCTGTTAATGAATACTGGGATAAAAGCAAAGGAAATGCGATGAAATCAGGAGACTAGGGTGCCATACCTAGAATAAAACACATTGTGATGTGCTCTCTTAGCAGGATACTCTAGAGAAGTGATGTCTAACATTGGCAATATGTGAACTATATTTCCCATGATGCACAGCTAGCCATCACAGAAAAGTTGTTTACAAACATCTGTGATGCTACGTTTAGCCATCACAGGGTTTTCATTGTTTAAACAGCAGCTTTTCAATTGTAGGGAAGCAGATTTTTTACTTTGAGGCATAACACTATTATTATTATTATTTTATTATTTATATAGCGCCAGCAAATTCCGTAGCGCTGTACATTGGGCACATGACTTGGCAAATCTAGAAGAAGCACTCAGATTTAGCTCAACAAACTAACAATTTTAAATAGAAATTTTTACCCACTTTTCTTGTATGTATTATACCCCAACAGGGATTTCATTGTTAGAAATGCAAAAAAAAAAAGTGTTTTTCTCTGTATTACATTACAGTTTGCAAAATCACATATTGTAAAAATATTTATAATAATTCATTAACAAATAAAATTGATCCAATAGTACAAGATGGTGTGTGCATTACTGACTTATGTGACCAACTCTGACCTCCTTTTTAACTTAATGTAGCACCTAGGGGAAAGGTGTCATAGATATTGGCACAATTGGGGGTAAGATCCCCCCCCAAAAATTTTTAAAAGTTCTCACAAGGTAAGTCACGAGGTTCTAACAGTCCTCTGCTCTGTCGTCTAGTGTCACAAAGACTGTTGTAACGCTTGTTTAACGCACTCACACTGAACTTGTGATTGTTTTCTGGATATTGAAAGGGAAACGATAAGCATCAAAACAACTTTAGCTTTATAAAGCAGTTTTGGTGTGTAGATTATGCCCCTGCAGTCTCACTGCTAAAACAATATGCCATGGGAGTTAAAGGAACACTATAGGGTCAGGAACACAACCATGTATTCCTGACCCTATAGTGCAAAACCCACCATTTAGGTGGCTTGGCCCCCCCCACCCCCACACCTTAGCCTCCTTAAAAGGAATTAAAACTCATTGGTCTGCCAGCGCTGGCTCTGTCCCCTTGGTGACATCATCAGAATTGCCAATTTTTAGCCAATCCAATGCTTTCCCATGAGGAAAGCATTGGATTGGATCGAATCTGCAAGGGGGCGTGGCCAAACAGCATTTTGGCCAATCAGCACCTCCTCAAAGAGATGCATTGAATCACTGCATCTCTATGAGGAAAATTCAGCGTCCCCATGCAGAGTGTGGAGACGCTGAATGGCAGTGCAGCCTACTATGCAGCACTGAGCCAGGGAGCAGGGCCGCCTTAGGGGTGTGCGAGGTGTGCGGCCGCACAGGGCACCATGAAGCAGGGGGCGTTGTGCGGCTGACACAGCTCGCACATGGCCAGGATAAAAAAAAAATGCGGCGGGGCAGGGCTTACCGTGCGGCGTGCGGGGCTTACTGTGCGGCGGGGGCCGAGCTAAAAGTGCAGTGTAACTGCTGCAGGGGAAGCAGGAAGGAGTCCCTGCTTCCCACACCAACCAGAATCCAGGAGCTTCACTGCCTGTCTGCCTCCACAAGGAACTGAGGTAACTATGTGTGATTGTCTGCCTGTGTGTGTGTGTGTGGCTGTCTGCCTGTGTGTGTGACTTCAAAGATATATAGAATTTCTCACACACTCATGGATAGTGTCCACATACAGTGCTGTATAAATCTCAATTCAAAAAGTGACTGTGATAAAAAGTGAAATGACTTCCCTTAGCAATATAGGATATGCCCGAAGATTTCCTCCTATCTTCAATTCAACATGTGTATGGTATAGGGCTATTCCAAGCTAGGGAAATAAGAAACATATGACATAGTGCAATACTGTATATACACACTTTGACATCCCAAGAAGTGCCTTCAGAAATATACTTGGTGTGTCTTCTTTGCTTCAAATACTTGGTAAATGTGAATCTCACATAAAAGACAAAGTGCAAAAAAATAGATTGGATGACTGTATGAGTAAAGAGTAAAAAGGGGGCGGGGCCTGACCAGCGAGGCGGATAGACGTGCCACGGCAGAGCTCCTCAAAAGATAGGGCAAAATATCACTTTATAGCCCTAAAAACATATGGAAAAAAGCCCACACAGCTCCATTCAATCCTGGAAAGGGCAATAAACCGACCCTGCAGCCTGTGATCCTACCGAAACTAGCTGGCAGACCGACTTGCGCCATGAGGCCTGGCGACCGTAGAGCGGGTGAGGCGGCCGATCCCCCGGTCCGGTGCCACAAGATGCCGACACAAGGCAAGGAGGAACCCCGTTACCCCCCCCCCTGGACCGTCGGGGGTAATCGCGGTCCACAACCGAGAGAGAAATCGAGACCGGAGCGGGTGCTGAGGGGGACCACATGGGGAAGCATGCAACACGACGACTCACCCAAAATGGCGGATGCCTCATGTTCCCCCGAGCTCACAGACCCACAGCATGAGACCCGGCGGGGCCTGGAAGCTATCTTCGACGACTTCTGGCGTAAGCTGGAGGCCAAACTGGAAATGACAGCCCCACATCGACTCTACGACAGCAACAAGAACGGCACCAGTGGGAAGGCTGCCGAGACACAACCCAAAGGGAGCAAGGCAGGCCTTACGGCACGAGAGCAGGAGAAATCCGATAAGCCTACATCAAGGCCCAAACCAATGCCACCCGTCAAAAAGGGATGCAAACCTGCCGCCCTGATTGCCCGACGTCTTTCTGGGCTGGGAGCCCACCGGGGGATCACCCCCAGCCGACCATGCACCCGTGGGGATGCCCGAGACAGGGAGATCCCACGGGCCCCCGAGCCAACCACTGTGTCTGGGAGGCTCCATGGACTTAAGGCAAGGGATCCCGCTAAGGCCCGGAGCCGGAGAGCCGGGAGACGGAGTCGCAGAGGGACCATCCTAACGAAACGGAGAGACCGCCACCACGCGCCAAGCTCTCCCTCTTACAGAGGACATCACACTCAGGCCCCAACCGGGAGAAGCACTAGAGACCTGTGGACACTATCTACGAGCACCGTCTATACCCCACTAGCAGACGCCATGATTCCGACTAGGGGAGTCGGCTGACTTTCGGACACACACTGGGGGTTAGCTTGCTGCCCTACTACCATGTACATACGGACTTTTGGTGGTATATTACTATATTTATTTCTGTTTTGAGATTAGCAACCAACCTCGAATTTCTGAGCGCTGCTTATTCATTTCTGTTTTGGCTTTGTATTCTGTACACAATACTAAAATGTCTCATAACGCCCGCCAGCCATGTGCCTGTTTGGCCCGTCTCCTGTTACATCCAGGCTGACAAGCCGGACTACCCGGTGCTATAACTTCCAGGCACCCTGCAACCCCCATCAAACCTCATACGTTAAGGTAACCCCCATAGCAACACCTGCTCCGCTAATGCTACTCTCTTTGCTTTAATTTTTTAACTCACTGATCGATACTCATAACATTTAACATAATGTTTAACCACTGTTTCTTTAAACTGTGAGCCTCTTGTCAACACATTTGAAACCAACTGTATGACATCTAATGTTTTAGCATGTTACCAACCGGATCCTATGATCCATAGCCTGTATTTTGATAACATGATGTGATAGCCTAACTTAATAGCCTGTTTGATAACCTGACTTACTAGCCAGATCTCATAGCCTGATTTCAAAGCCTGTTTGCATAGCTTGATTTCATATTTTCGATCTAACTACCTGATTTAATAGCCTGTTTTAATAACTTGACTTAAAAGCCTGATCTCAACGCCTGTATTTAATTCCTGTTTTCTATGCCTGATTTATGAACCTGTCTTCTCAGCCTGATTCATCTAAAATTGCGCATAGCTAGCTAATGTCATGACAATTAATGCAAATGTATACCAGTATACCCTGAAGACGCTACCGTGGCGCACTAAGGCTACTTGTTCACTCTGATTTTGATTTCTTATGCTTTTGTATTCAAGCTTGTACCACTCAGTTTATTTGAATGATGCAAAAAAAAAAAAAAAACCATGGCAATCTTTCTTTGAGGTGCATTGCACACCATCTTGTTACTATTGATTCATGTTACCCCACAATGCCTCCTCTTTCTCTTATGTACCCCATGACGTATATGCCATAATAAAAGAAAGATTTACAAAAAAAAAAAGTAAAGAGTAAAAAAAGCATTTATTACTTACATCAAAGTAAATAAAAGCAGGTAAATCAGTCCAACGCGTTTCTTCCCTGTTAGGGACTTCCTCAGGGACAATCTTTAACAAAGATGATGAATAAAAATACATACAAACCTAGTATACAAACCTGTGTGTGTGACTGTCTGCCCTTTTTCTGTGTGTGTGGGTGTATTACTGTCTGCCTGTGTGTTTGTGTGTGGCTGTCTGTGTGTGGATGTCTGCCTGTGCATGTGTTTGTGTGTGGCTGTCTGCGTGTGTGTTTGTTTTAAATATTTTTATTGTTATCACAATGTAAATGCGGGTTTCAAGTATAATACGGTTAAAGCGGTTAGTCGCCTGCGCAGAGGCGTGCGTATTAAAGTTTCAGTTAACATGGAGCAAACATTGCGGATTTGTCTGAATATCATGTAATCGCCTACGCAGAGGCGTATGAGTCATTGTAGGCAAGTATTCACAAATATTAAGTTTACATAAGCTTTGCGGAGTTGGACATCACAATCAAGAACATGCTGTAATGAGCTAGTATAATAAAGGGAGCGATTTAAAAACTATTAAAATATTAACTGAAGAGTGTACCTTCGTTATGCATTCTAGACCATTGCACAGTTGTGTGCTCCAACATATTTCCGGTTGCTTGTAAACAAATGGTCATGCGGTCTGGTATTTGCTGAGAAGGCTAGCGTCTTAGTGTGTGTTCTATGTGGGTCTGTGTGTGTGCCTCAATCATATCGACCATATTTGTCAGAGAGCTCGGTTCAGATTCTTGTGTCTGGGTGTCTGTGTGTGTCCCATTTAAGGTGTGTTCGTGTGTGTGAGGGTCAGGGATTTGGGAAAAGGGAGGGTCTGGAAAACAGAAAAGAGTGGGGAGGAGAGGGGGTTAGAAGAGGGAGTAGCGTTAAGGCGGGTGGGCATCTCTGCCGTCCCACCGATCTGTATCCCCATTCTCCGCCCAAGACCGTCCCGCCCCGCCAGCATTACAGGTGGTCAACTCTCACAGGTCCCTTGTCTGCTCCTCCCTACGTTCTGGTGCAGTCAAGAGGGACACAAAGTCATTTGAGGTGACATATTTCAGCCAGTAGAACCATCTCTTCATGTATTTTTCTTTTGCCTTCGTTGTGGTTGCCTTCAAGTCTTCAAATTTCTAGGTGTTCTCCACCTCCTCCACCCATCGTCTGAGCAGGGGGGTGCGTTTTGCGTGTGTGTTTGTGTGTGGCTGTCTGCCTGTGTGTTTGTGTGCGGCTGTCTGCCTATGTGTTTGTGTGTGGCTGTCTCTGTGTGGCTGTCGGCCTGTGTGTGGCTCTCTGCCTGAGTGTTTGTGTGTGGCTGTCTGCGTGTGTGTTTGTGTGTGGCTGTCTGCCTCTGTGTGTGTGACTGCCTATGGGCAGACTAGATGGGCCGAATGGTTCTCATCTGTCGTCACATTCTATGTTTCTATGTCTGTGTGTGCGTGTGGCTGTCTGCGTGGGTGTATGTGACAGGGTGTGCGGGAAGGGGGGGTGTAGGAGGGAGGGGCATTGTGAAGATTTTTCGCACAGGGCGTCCAAAGGCCTAAGGCCGGCCCTGCCAGGGAGCACCTCCTGTGGCCATCTGAGGAGTGGCCACTTGGAGGTGTCTCTAGGGCAATGTAAACACTGACTTTTCTCTGGCAGTGTTTGCATAAAAATGCCTGCATATAATGATTATACTCACATTAAGCTGTAGTTGTTAGTTGTGACTATAGTGTCCCTTTAAATCACTTTGTTTATGCAGCCACACCTCCCTGCATCTGACCTACTACAGTATCCCTACACATTTCTTTTAAATATAGATCTAAGTCTCACGTCCTTTGTTTCACAGTCTGTTTAATTTAGATGTCTTATCTCCTGCTTTGTTAATAGCCTGTTAGAGCACGCAGGAGTCGCCTGTGTGTGATTAAAGTTCAACTAACAGATCAGGAGATTAAAACTTCTAAAGTCAACACACTGTGTTGTCACACCTGGTTGAAAAGGAAACCATTCTTTCATGTAGACTATGGAACTCACAGCCAGGGAAGGTGTGGCTAGGGCTCTACAAAAGAAACAAAAGTGATTTAACTCCTAAATGGCAGAGAATTGAGCAGTGAGACTGCAGGACATGATCTATACACCAAAACTGCTTCATTAAGCTAAAGTTCTTTTGGTACTTAGAGTATCCCTTTAGGCTACTATTATAAGTGCTCCAGGAGACCAACATGTATGAGCCAGTCATCCTGGATTGCATGCATGTTGGGGATATACCCCATTTATTAAGATGTGTTGCCCTGATGTAATGGAAACACCCACTACCAGCCTTGACTCACCCACCCCTTCCCGAGTTTACCAATTAAAAAGTGGCTCTGTCACTTTCTATGTTTTACAAGACCCCCTGAAAGGTGTCTTGAAGCTGCTGCCATGTCCACCTGGTCGGTCCTGTTTAGCTCTTGTGCAAGAATACAACACTGATGTCTGCAGAGAATCCTGAGAGATTGAGGTAGCCCTCTCACAGCTATCACTAGTGACGACTGGGATAAATGACAAAACTAATGGCTGTTGATCTGCCTTTTGTCAAGTTTTCTCAGGTGTAGAAAATAGGTTGCTTAGGGAACCAGGATTACCAAGACTGGCCCGGTTCTTCTGCCAGGCTATAGTACGCAAAGTCTAATGGAAGTTCAGCAGAGCACCCTAAATTACTCATTTGGTTACTTTAACAACAATTTGACTGTATGGATGGATTGTTAAGAGCAAGGAAAGGGTGGAAATCCTCACATGTTCCCACCGTATATTTTTTGAGAAAAAACAGGAGGTAACACAATGCGCAACTTAGTAGATAAGGCCCACTTATGGAAACATTCTTTTATTTGAAGAGCATAAGAAAGACAGATGTTTCGGGACCACTGTCCCTTCCTTGGTGTACAAATGTCCTTATAGTATATATTTTTAGGAATAAACCACTGAGGAATAACACTCCTTGCACCCATCATGCATACAATGGCAAGTGTTCCTCACCCAAAATGCATTCTGGGCACCCACGTATTGCAATGTGTAGGTTAGGTTAAAGCTAGCTATGCTCCATTAAGCCATCATTTGCCTCCCAACCGGCAGGTTTTCCCTGTTTGCCTCAATAGTATACAGAATGTCGTGACAGTTGTTGTAGCGCACTGGTTAGCTGTCTACAGTAGAATTCTGCCAATTTAGCTCAAATTCCTCCTTGTGCTATGTCAATAAAGCACTACTTATAGGATAAGCACATCATGTTATAATAACCTCACTGCAGAGGCTGCAAAGTCTAGTTTGTCAAACGCACAAACCAGTTTATGTGAGTATCTTTCTTATTACGTTTAATACCGTATATTATTTTAGCAATATCTAGATATCTGTTTATCTAAGGCAGTATGCTTAGTTTAAGCTATCTAATGCATTCAAAAAGAATGGGTCACCTCGTGCCTGGAGTGGCCCTTATCCCTTTAAATGACAGATGACATGCCAGGGCTGTCCTGGTATTATTTGCGGTAGGATTTGCCTAATCCTTTGTCCGAAAGATTGAGAATGCATACTCTCTTGCTACATCTACAAAAATTTTTCTAAATGTATCTGCTGCCACCTTGTGGTTACTATTGAAACTGACAATTATAGATATCCATTTTAGATTGACTTTTATTTATGTACTGTATACATGCAGATATTCCAAAGTAGTACACACTGCTACCTGTCTAGGGAGCTATGGGTGGGAGCCAAGCTCAGAGAAATTAGGTGGGCTGTGGGTACAAATGCCTTGGCAGCCAAATCAAAAAGGGGTACCAGAGCCAGATACTCATAACCTCTGGCTATAATTGGGCCTCCCTTCTTGTGCTAACAGGGAGATCAAAAGATCTTCCTGCCACCTCTTTAGAAATGACTCCATGGTAGTCCATCGATTCCCAGTCTGCGCTCTGACATCCTCACAGAGAGCCAGACGGGAGGGCATGTAGCTCCACCAGCAGACCACTGGACCATCAGGGTATCCACCAGGCCACCAGGCCACCAGGGACCCTGTTGGATCACCAGGGGATGAATTATTGCTTTCCTTCCTGCAGAGGAGGTAAGCAGGAGGAGGGCAAATGCTATATATTAAAAAAATAAAGGCATTACTGATCTGTTTGGGGAGACTGTGCTTAACACATACTGTCACTCCCCCCCCCCCCCCCCCACCACCCTTGTCACACTCTCCACCTTGCCACAGTCACTCCGCACACCTCTTTCTGCCACACACTCTGTCACACTCACCCACACTAACCATCCCCAACCCTGTCACACTCACCCTGCCATAGTTACTCACCACACTTTACCCTCCCACACACCTTGTCACACTCACCCCCCTCACCCTGACACACTCACCCACCCTGCCACAGTAAACGCTTATAACTTTCACAATCACCCAAACCGCAGCTCTCACAGTCAACCTATGCACACTCACAACCTTCACTATGTCACACCTATTCTCCTAACCCTGTCACACTCCCCCCACGTCCTGTCACACTCCAACTCCTTACCTTGTCACACTTCCCCCCCTCACCCTATCACAGTCACCCCCTGAAGACAGTCATCATCATACGCAATGCAGTTACCTCCAACACAAGAAACACAACCTCGCCACAACACACAAAGACCACTACTAGCCTTCTTTACACACAACACAATCACTTTAGAAGCCACAGTGGTTGCCTGGAGAGCTTGCTCATGTCGGGTGTATATCATGATCTCACTGATCCCAGCATGCACCAGCTGCACTTAAAATATAAAATAAGTGGTGGTTCACTGAGTCTTTGCCCGGGGTGAAAAAATGTCTAGCTTCACCACAGGAACCAAGTTCCAGGGCTGTTGCTTACCCTGATCAATTCTGTAAATATGATATACTGTACATTAAGCAACACGATACAATTTTGACCAAGAGAACTTTTTTACATCATAATAGATGGACTGGCAGGTTTAGATCTCACGTGTCTTTGTCAAGTCAAATTTGCCTAGTGTTGCAAAGTCTATGTTGGATTTATAAAAGGATGTAACACACTGATTATGCGTGTACTTTGTTTTTTAATATACTGGTTGTTTGTGGCTTAATTTCCCCTTTCACCCTACCTAATTTCTCCACCTCCAATCTCCAATACACTAATGTTTTATGCTTGTACTGGTGTGACTGACATTCACAAATCAACCTCTGATGGTTTAACATATACTCCCACATGGGCACTATGAACTTTATTGGCTCCCAATAAGCCCTTTATCAGTTTGGATTAATTTAACTACAGCATTTAAAGACTTATGGAGAACCTATAAATATCTGAATCTCAAGCCTAAACTTTACAGAAATCTTTACAGCTGGTTGCCCTATTTACCACTATAATTTCTTAAAGCATGGAATTTAGCAGGGCTATCCGTACAGATATCTTAGCTATAATATGATATAGTTAGTAAGAGTTCCTCTATTTAAAATATATATATAATTGAGAATACAACAAAATATTTTGTTAAATAAAAATATAAATATAGACATATAAAAACGTAATAATTTATAGCAGAGTTTATAAGATTAGAGTATATGCTTGCAATATCAGTTAAATAGAATAGCATACCCTCTTGAACAAGTCAACCTCTCAGTCTTAGTAAGATGGAGCAGTGTCTCTCCATCCAAAATTCTATCCTCCGTGTTTCTAACATTAATAAATACACATATTTATACCTTAGATTTTCACTAAGGTCATATTAGGACTTACCTTAACTTGCCAAAGATACAAGGCCATGAGCATTGAAGGACATAGCCTTGACTTGGTAATTTCACAAGGTAACATCTTAATCAGTCTATTGTCATGACCTAGACATCTTATCTATGTTTAGACTAAAATATAAGGGTACACATGACATGGGAAATTCCCTGACTTGTTGTTACTTTAACCTAGGACAAAATGGCCTCCTAAAGTCTGAACACCATATTCACTGAATATGGGTAACATGTCATTTACTAAAGAAATATTGTATGAGAATCAATATGTTCCGTATCTAACAAATTATCGGTTTGCAAAATCAACTTAAAGACAAAGTACACAGTTTAAGAAATAGAACTTTTCGTTCTAAAAACTTGTAATATTTGCATCTGCCCATAACAGTTATTTGATTCAATTCCATTAATTGGTTGAATAGCAACCGCTAAATGGGCTCATCAGATGTGGGAGCTAAGAGCTGTTGAAGCTGTTGATGATGCTTTTTTTTCCCACACGGTTTGCCCTTTAGCAGCCAGAGGAAAAATAGTTAAAAATAGTTACAAAAAACAGCCTAAGGGGCAATATGACCCCCACATTAGAAGAAGGGAAGTTTTATTCCTCCATCACGCCCTCACTTGCCATTCTGTGGGTGGCAGCATGTCTACTAAATGTGAGCAGGCAATGGTTGCTCACGGTCATAAAAGACTAGCGATTTGTTAGCTATTTAGAAAAGGTAAGAGAAGTGAGGCTCTTTCAAGCCAACCAATCAGAGCACTCTTACCTTGCAAGGCGTACAAAAGCCCTACAAGGCTATTCCCACCATGCAAACTCAGTTTAAGTGGAACCTCCGATGAAGTGAACGTGCAAGGCGGAGTTCTATACGGGACTGAGACTGAAATGGTCAGTGTGGAGCGCAGGATGGCAGAGAGCAGTGAAACGCACATCGAACCTGATACTGGAGACCTCTCTACAAAGTGATTTATTTCTGACTACTGTATGCCGGCACTGTAGCAGAGAGCATTGGCTGGGAGTAGATAAGGGACTGCCTCCACTGAAAGGTGATCTCTTTTATCTGATCCTGTGAGTGCTTCTAATGTTTGTTTTAATAAACATTATTATATTATTACCACTTCTAATATCAGCTCCTGGTCCGATATCCAGTTTGTATTGTACTTTGATTTCTTTTCAGTCTGAATAGAGCCCTCAATGGGATAATTTGGATTCTTTTTATTGCTTTGGGTTTTTTTTTTCATTTTTGTATTTGGGGGTGGCTAGGGGTTTGGGGGCATTACATTTTTATTAATAGTCCTACTAATGGGTGGGGACTGGAGGGGATAGTTATGTCCTCATATGGGTTACTATCCAGTTAATAGCCCCATCTGCCTCCAATAGATGGGGGCTGGGGGAGATTAGATTCCCTATTGGTTACTATTAAGGTAACAGCCGCCACCCAATGCGACCCCCCCCCCTCCCCCCCCCACGGGTTATTATAATTATAGCCTCAACCCGCTGATAATAGGTGGGGGGTCACTAAGTCTCCTTCATTTGTTATTTAATTGATAACAATGGAGAATGAGGGTCACTAAGATATCCCACCTTCTTTTCGAAATGTAATAATCCCTAACTACAGGCAACTGGTGGTGGACAGGAGGTGGACAGTGATCTGTTCAGCCCTATCATTTATTTTGAAGCCCTCGCCCAATGCAAACAGGCAGGGGCACCGCAGGGACCTGTGCCAGGTAACCCCTGCATGCTATTAGTGACTGGGCAGCAATAGCTGCACAGTCACTAGTATTTTATGGCAGTGGGCAGGCACTAACCTCCTGCACATGGTGAGTGGGGATATGAGACAGGTAAAAAAAATATTCCTTTTGCTGACAGGGGGGAATCGTTTTAACTTGACTTGGACATTCATTTCATTATGACCTGCAAGTCATCTGAATTGTCAGATTGCCCAAATTCCTGAACTTGCCATCTCCACATATAACACTACACTCACTTCTGCATTGAACGCTGTAGCCCCGCTCCAAACATGCACCTCAAGGAGGACACGCCGTCAACTGTGGCATATTAAATCAACACGCTACCTGCAAAGATGCTCCCGTCGTGCTGAATGCTCTTGAAGGAAGTCTCGCACCCAGTCAGAATTTCCCCATTATAGATTCATATTGTGTTCATACAGCGCTGCCCTTGCCCTCGCCAAACAGTCATACTTTTCCTCTCTCATTAGTTCATGCTCCCGCAATCCCAGGCATCTCCTTGACATCTTTAACTCTCTTCTTCGAACCCTGCTCTGGCCACCCCCCAAACTAACCTTACTGCCGATAGCTTTGCATGCTACTTTACCGACAAGATTGAACAGCTAAGGAAAGAATTCTCCCCACCTTGCCGTTCTCTTTCTCAACCACACGTAGATCATGCCTTTCCTACCTTTCAGACTTTCTCCCCGGCTACTGAACAAGAGGTGGATGTGCTTCTCCTTTCCTCTCGCCCCACCACTTGCCCGCTCGATCCTGTCCCACCTTACCTTATCAGATCTCTCTCCTCTTGTCTTGTGCCTTCCTTAACACACATCTTCAACTGCTCTCTCTCTCTCTTCTGGCGTTGTCCCTGCTGACCTTAAACATGCCACTGTAGTACCTATCCTGAAAAAACATATCTTGACCTATCCTCCCCCTCTAACTATCGTCCCATATCCCTGCTCTCTTTTTCCTCAAAGCTTCTGGAGAGACTTGTCTTTACCCATATGTCTCACTTCCTCAAATCCAACTCTCCATTCTACTGAGACTGCTCTTATCAAAGTTACTAACAACCTAATCGCAGCTAAATCCAAAGGCCACCACTCCATCCTAATTCTTCTTGACCTCTCTGCTGCCTTTGACACCGCTGATCATGCTCTCCTTCTTTAAACTCTTCAATCACTCGGTCTCTGTGACTCTATCCTCTCGTGGTTTTCCTGTTATCTCTCCCAGCGCTCATTCAGTGTCTCCTTTTCTAATGATACCTCCTCCCCTCGTCCTGTCTCGGTTGCAGTCCCCCAAGGCTCTGTCCTTCGTCCTCTTCTATTTTCTCTTTATACTGCCTCTCTTGGCAAACTTATTACCTCTTTTAGATTCCACTACCACCTGTACGCTGATGATACCCAGATATATCTCTCTTCCCCGGACCTCTCCCCTGCCGTCCTGCAAAGTGTCACTGCTTGTCTTTCTTCCATCTCTGACTGGATGTCCTCCCGCTTTCTAAAATTCAATCTCTCTGAAACTGAGCTACTTGTTTTTCCTCATTATAATACTGATCCTCCCCTTTTGCTCTCCCTTCAAGTTAGTGGTATTCACATAAGTCCATCCTAGTAAGCTCGCTGTCTTGGCGTTATATTTTATTCTGGCCTCACCTTTGAGTCTCACATCCAGTATGTTGCCAACTCCTGTAGATCCATTCTTAAAAACATAGCCCGCATCCGCCCCTTTCTTACGCACGACGCTACTAGGGAGCTTGTCCATGCTCTAGTAATTTTCCGCATGGATTATTGTATCCCTCTCCTAATTGGTCTTCCCAAAAGCCATATTGCCCCGCTACAGTATATAATGAATGCCGCCGCCAGACTGATTTTCCTCTCTAGTCGGTCCTCTCACACCTAACCCCTCTGTCAGTCCTTACATTGACTTCCTGTATCCTATAGAAGTCAATAAATTTCTAAAACTTTTCAGAAGATTTGCAATTTACCAATGAAGGATCTCTTTAAGTTAATTCCCATATGATATTTCCTGTCTAAAGAGATTAAGTTATTCCACAGTGTGCTAACTCACACCTATAAAGCACTTTTAACCAGTCTAGCCTCTCTTATATCTCTTCACAGATCCATAGGTATGCCCCTTCTCGGTCTCTTTGCTCTGCCCGTGAACTTCTCCTGTCTGTTGCTCGCACCCGTAGAGCCAACTCACGCTTGCAGGACTCCTCGCGGGCCGCTCCTTTCCTATGGAATAGCCTGCCTACCGCCATCAGACTCTCCCCTAGTCTTGCATCTTTTAAGAAGTGCCTCAAAACCCATCTCTTTAGGAAAGCTTATGGCCTCCCAGAGTAACCTCTACCTCACATACCTGTCTCTTGCTCTCTCCTAAAGGACAGCACTCTACCCTCTCCTCCAGCTCTGCTTCACTCCCTCCTTATTTGACTGCTACTTCCTGTCCTTACGTGTCTTATACCCCACCTCCTATAGACTGTAAGCCCGTTTGAGCAGGGTCCTCTTCAACCTATCGTTCCTGTAAGTTTTCTTGTAATTGTCCTATTTATAGTTAAATCCCCCTCTCATAATATTGTAAAGCGCTATGGAATCTGTTCACGCTATATCAATGGCAATAATAATAATAACTCCGAACCGAAATGTAGCTAAATCACGAACTAAGCAAATCGTGCAATTTTTCAGCATATTCTTTTTGTTTTAGGATTCTGCCCATGGTCAAAAAAAAAGATGATGGATGAAAAAAAAAATTATAGCTGGTTAGGGAAAATCAACAAAATGTTTATTCACAGATCACATGACAAGTAACTAATGGAGGGGTAAAAATGGAGGAGCAATATAAAAATGATATTATATATTTCACATATATGTAATAAATAGATTAATTCAGTTTTTTATTTCTTGATTTATATATATATATAAATGAAACCAAGGATGGCCAGTGCTGCACTCACCTGAACATGCATATATTATAGGGTGCTGCTGGGGCCAAAATATACAAAATACACAATCCAGCGCACTCGCTCATTCACTAAACAATGATTTCAAATCTTACAGATTGTAATAGTTTTATTTAAAAACATCTCACCTAGGCAAAAAATAATGGGGGTTGCGTTACATTATATGATCATATATTGCAAAAGCCTGCCACAACGTCAATGTACCCCATTCTTGGCAGGTCCTACTCTAGCAGCCTAATGCCTGCTCTTATGAGATTAATCCACTTACTTGGGAACTACTTCCTTACTGGGACTCTCTGCAAGTCAAGGCACTCAGCAGCTTGAATTTCACCAGACATTAAATCCAGCCAAACTTAGGGGAAAAAATAATTCAAAAACAGTCAACATTTATCAACTGCTTTCAGTCGATATAATTAAATTGAGGCCAATCTCGGACGCTCAGAGAAGTGATGGCTCCCATTTAATAATTGTGGCATATTTGGTAGCACTGCAAATATTTGCTGCACAGGTTTCCATAAATGCTAAGAGTGCACAACCGAAGAGAGATGACCCACAACCTATAGCATACTTGAACTATAGTAGCCCTTACTAAAGGTAACAGTAGTAAACGACTGAGACGTTAACCAAATAGACAGACACATTGAAACCGGAGACAAACCCTCACCTACACACACGCACAGGAACAAGATAACCCACGCACTATACCACACACAAGACACCCTGAACTCTAATAAAGAGGACAAGACCCACGCAGCTGCAACAGGGACTACCAGAGGGACAACTTATCCCCCCCACAACTCCCCTCCCTCCCAAACTCTTATACCCCTATCCCAGACCTTATACAGTCTCAAGACACGACAGAACAAACTGCACTAATAACCCACAAGACCGAGAAAATAGCAGAACTCAACAAATAACCCTAAACCAACAGATGAGCAAAAAGCAACATAACACTGACACAAAACAAACCCAAACGGTTAACCACAAATGACAACCAGCCTGAACTGGGTATTGATGACTTACAAACCTACTTTTGAACGTTGTAAACAAGAAACACACCTTGCCGAGAGACCTGCGAGTGTCATCTATTAACGCTTATTTGGAGATCTGCGAATCTCAGGATACTACATGCTCCTACAAGTACTAGAAACCTGCGTGTTTCACGCTGTTCATCGACTAAAAGCTATCTGACAACATGCTAAAATTTCAATAAAACGATATTTACAACAACAAAAAATGCTCAGAGTCGCCCTGCCAGGTCGCCCACTTTCCATATCTACTCTCTCAGCTCTGGGGAATGTTAAAGTAGCTGAGTGTGGATGCAAGGGTTCTCCTATCACCATAACCACTGCAATGTGCTATAGTGCTTTTGGTGCTTGAAGTCTCAGTTAGCGTTTGAATTCTACTTTCTTGAGACTTTTATACAAGATAAAATTGAATACACATATTGTTACTAACAGGATCTTTATAGTAGAACCATTGAAAAATAAGCTCCCCTTTTATCCCTTCCTCCAACCCCATTTTTTAAATCTTTCCCCTCTTTCTTCCATTTAAGTCTGAAACTTCTATGTTATCAGTCAGTCATGGGTCTTTTGAACCCCTTTTTATTTTTTGCTTTTTATGATCCCAGCCAATCCAATGCTTTCCAACAAGAAAAGGCTATTGTACAAGTGTGGCAAAACGCTGCTCTGCTCTAATCAGTATCTCCTCATAGAGATACATTGACTCGATGAGTCTTTATAGGGAACTTTCAGCATCTTCGTGCAGAGAATGGAAACACCGAACGTCAGTTTTGCACACAGTGCAGTATTGACACAGGAAGCACCTTTAATGGTCGTCTGAGTGGCTGTCATGGGAGGTTTCCCTAGGCGTCAATGTAAACACTGCCTTTTGTCTGAAAGGGCAGAGTTTACATTTAAAAGTCTTCAGGGACGGACTATACACACCAAAACAACTACAACAAAGCTGTAGTTGTTCTGGTGACTAAAGTGTCTCTTTAATATAAAGGCCCTGACTCTTCTCTCCTCCAAACCAGTTTCCCCTTCCATATAGTTGCCCCTTTGGAGGTGACCACAGGGATACATAAATTGAGGAGAGTTATGGAAGCTGTTTAAGCAGTAAATATTGCAGTTAGCATGTAAATCTCCCATGTTAAAATTAGTGTAGAACCAACCAATATCGGGTACTGTGACTGACGTAATGGTGGGCTAAACATGATATAGCCATATGGTGTAATTGAATCCCCATATTTGTTTGCTAAGTGAGGTGATTTTAGCTAACCTTGTAAGAATTAAACTGTATTTTTATGTGTTTGCTGTTGCTCAATCTCTATCCTTTCATAAATTTGGCATATATATTTTTACATGTTTGTTTTTGTTTTTATATTATAGTGATGTAACTTAGTGACACATTGCTGATTACTTCCTGACAGATCAAAGGATCTGGTTATATTTAGGGTCACCTAATCTAGACACTTTTTAAGATTTCCAAGGTCTGTCAACAGATCTTAAAATAATTTACCATAATAAGGCAGTGCTGACCCTTAGAACACATAGTTGTCATTCTAGTGAACATGTCCACACAAGAGGTCAGCTAAACGGGTAGAACAGCATTTCTGATTAGGTGACCCCTGCCTCTTTCTTTAGAGAACCAACAGAGGACAGCAGTGATCCAGGTTTCAATTAGAGGTGTTCAAATGTTAGGCGATGAATGTGTTTATGTGCTTGCTTTGAACTCCTCACTCACTAAACAGTTGAAAGTTTACATGAAGGTGCAAATCGGCCTTTTGCCCTCCCGCAATTAAAGTCAAAGATACAGACCCTGGTGGTAACATAATGGGTGGTATTGCTTCAAACTCTGTTTGTTGGAAACACCCTTTACCTTGGCAGACAGTGGGTAATTAAAACTAACAAATATTAAAAAAAAAAAATACGATTAAAACCGTACATAGGTTACTTGACACCAGGGTGGAAATATATGTTGGCACCCCACTACTGAACTGTAGAATTTTTTTGTGTCCGTCTGCACTCCCCCAACCCACTTTTGTTAGGAAAACTACACAAAAACACACATTTTTTAAACACACACAGATTTATATTAACACAGTAACATTCATACACACATCCAGATTCTCACACACAAAGACAGTTATAAACACACACATACTTAAAGGACCACTCTAGGCACCCAGACCACTTCAGCTTAATGAAGTGGTCTGGGTGCCAGGTCCCTCTAGGATTAACCCTTTTTTTTTTTTATAAACATAGCAGTTTCAGAGAAACTGCTATGTTTATAATAGGGTTAATCCAGCCTCCAAATCCTCTAGTGGCTGTCTCACTGACAGCCGCTAGAGACGCTTGCGTGATTCTCACTGTGAAAATCACAGTGAGAGCACGCAAGTGTCCATAGGAAAGCATTGGAAATGCTTTCCTCTGAGACCGGCTGAATGCGCGCGCAGCTCTTGCCGCGCATGCGCATTCAGCCGAAAGGGAGGATCGGAGGCGGAGAGGAGGAGGAGAGCTCCCCGCCCGGCACTGGAATAAAGGTAAGTTTTAACCATTTACTCTCCCCAGAGCCCGGCGGGAGGGGGTCCCTGAGGGTGGGGGCACCCTCAGGGCACTATAGTGCCAGGAAAACCAGTATGTTTTCCTGGCACTATAATGGTACTTTAATTATTATTTATTGCATGATAAGGGTCTATTTGCTGGGAGAGCTGGAGTAAGGCCCAGTCAGAAGCTGCTAGCATCACTCTTCACTGGTTGCCCTCCTCCTGCGTCAGCACATATCGTGCAAGCTCGGCAATCAATACAAAGTGATCTCAACAGCTTCTTTGGTGTCAGCTCCACAGCCTGCACCATTATATCTGTCGTGCAGGCACATGCTACAAGGCTCCCCTGTCAGCAATGTGCCCCCCAGAAAGTCTTTGCTCTCTTTGATAACTGGTGCCCTGTGTATGTCACTGCCACTTTTAGCCTTAGGCAGACCGACCCTGGTTAGCACACCAAGGATCAAGGAAAGACATACAGAGGTGTTGAGGATTCATTTCAAATAATTTAGAAAAGGCAGGACTAAAAGACATGTTCATAATGTAATCACTGTATATTATATATTGCTAATTAGTTACTTGTACAATCCTAACAGGGGGATCCTTTGAACATCAGCTTTGATTCGACGTATTAACCTAGAAAAGACTAGAAGAAAGCTTTACCAATAAGGTCTGAGCCAGGGTTGTCTACTCGAGGATGGCCACTAGATGGGGGTAATGGTTGGGTGCCATTGAATCACGCTCGGATTACTTTGATTTACATCAAATGATCTTATGTTACACAGAATAGAAGCATAAGAAGTACGTGGGTATGGCTATAATTCCCTAGAAAGGCAAGACATTTTTTTGTGTTTTGGATGACACAGTTGCAGGACAGGAAGCAGGGTGGCTTACCAAGGTGTGGGGGATCAAAGCTATGAACAGTTTAATTTATATATGAGCTTTTAATGAATTTTTGAAGGAATGGAGACTGGGTTAGAGTCTAAGGAGCAGGGATGAGAGTTCCTTAAGAACGGTGCAGCCCTATAAAAGTCTTGAAGGTGGGTCTTCGGCCGAGTGTATTAGTGAGGATAGGTAGGCAGGAGCAGCATTATGTAGAGATTTGTCAGCAAACACCAGCATTTTAAATTGACCCCTATATCTTATAGGGAAGCAACTGTAAGGACTGATAAAGGGGTGAGGCATAATAGGTGCGGGCACACAGGAAGTAGAGCCTCACTGGTGCATTCATTATAGAATGTAACGGGGCAAGCTGGCAATGCATATGACCACTGAGTAGTTAAGGAGAGAGATGTTGTGTGCATTTGTCAAGGCGAGAGATGACGTGTAAATCGATTAGTTTGGCAACAAATTAAAGAACTCTTTCCATTAGTTTTAAAATAGATCGATTCATTTGGAAAACCTTTTGCTTGGCAAGCAAATAACTGGAAATTCTAACTGCAGATCACAAAACAAATGAAAAAGTGTTATTCATTAAAAACTAATCAAAAGGTTTTGTGTGTTTTTTTCGGGCAAATCAATTAATTTTTAAACTAATCAATTTGTTTAAAGATGGATGCAACGCTTGCATATGTCTGCTTTCTGCTAGTTCTTTTCCCTAACTAAAGTGACATAGTACTTCCTCTAGAATGTAAGCTCAATTGAGCAGGGCACTCATCCCCCTATTGTACAGCACTACGGAATTTGTTGGCGCTTTATAAATAATAATAATAGTACCTTTCAGGTATTCCTCTGGGAGCAGGGAACATCAAGGATTGTGCAAAGCAGGCTAGGGTGATAATTACATTTTAGCTATATAGTCTAGTTCATTGGATTTGGAATGAAACAATTCCAAGGGGGGCAGAGGGTTAGAATTGAAGGACCATTCTAAACACAGACATACAAACATGTATTTCTTAAGTTATAGTGTTTGCCTGCCTATTTAGATTTATGAAGCCCCCCCCCCCAAAGCTATTCTACTCGCCTTTTTTCCCTTGTCATGCTGGTCTTGCTGTAACGCCCTGGCAGAGATTATCATAACTAGTGATCCCAGCCAACTTAAGGTTTCCACTTAGGGAAGCATTGGGGGGCATACTGGGCATGTTTGTCAACATCCGCTGAGTCAATCAGAATGAAGTTTGCAGGAAAGCAACAAGAAGCTCCCCTAGTCTGAATTGTAGCCACTAGAGGGAGCAATGTAAACACTGTCCTAGGGAGCAATGTCAACACTGCCTTTTTTTTTCAGAAAAGGCAGTGTTTACAGTGCTGAGACTGCAGAAAAACTTTCTTTGCACTAGAACCACTAAATTATTGAACCACTGACGTGATCCACGCCACTTCATTGACGTGAAGTGGTCTGGCTGCAGTGTTCCTGCAATTTAAGCATTCAAGGTAACACATTGTCATGTTATGTTTGATTTAAAGGGTTAATTACAAATCCAGCAGCTGTTACACTGACAGCCACTTCAGGTGCTTCCACTGTAACGACGGAATACAACTCGGTCACTTGACATTGCAGCCCCCAGTAGGAAAGCATTTATTCCATGTTTTCCCATTGAAGCTCGCAATGAATGTGCATCAGGTCCCCCAATGCAGCTCTGTAAGAAGCATTGGATTGGACTGTCGCCGGAGGAGGTCATGCCTCCTCTATCAGGCTGCAGGAGAAGGAGATACAAGCAGGGAGGTCTCGACACTCAACAAATGTAAGCAGAAAGTTTTATTTGATCATATTTATGGCACATACAAGGGGGAGTGGGGGCCCTATATAACTAGGTACAGAAACACTAAAAGCATTTGTATTCATAATGTTTCAGTGTTCCTTTAAGTTGTAGCAGCTCAGGTGCTTAGATTGTCCCTTTAACTTCAAATCGTTTATATATCCATAAACTTTTTACTATGTGGAAATTAAATGGAAACTGTCATATCTCTGGAAAATCCCCCCCAAAAACGTGTGTTTACCTCTTTTCATCTGATACTTTTATTCAAATTTATATGAAAAATTTACCAAATTTCATCACAACTCAGTTCAATCCAGGCACAGCCAGGGCACACTTTGCAAAAGAGGAAGAAAATGGATACATTGCTTCTTTTTCTCCACTTGTCTGTACTCTCTCTCTCTCTATGCCGAATGCCAGGTGAAGAGTTACTAAAAGGATTGAGAGGGAGCTAAGATAGAGGCGCCGAGTTACAGGGTAAAGAGGTGTGAATTTCTGCATTGATCTTATTTTTTTTTTTATACTCAATACAAATTTGTTAAATATAGGCAAAAGTAAACATGATCCAAAAAACCCAAAGAATTTACCGCTCCCCTTTAAAATTCTATTTATACAGATACTGTCCATTTTAGGTGGCAGAAGGTAATTAGAGTGTTGGTTGCATACCTGTTTTGTGGCCAGGTGTAGTTGCATTGTTATTTCACACACAAAGGAGATAACAATAGGTCTGTAGGTGTGTTTTGTGTGCCATTTGCATTTGAATTTAGCTGACCTCCCTTATGCAGCAAGCAGTCAATTGTGAAGCTTATAAACTGGAGTGAAACCCACCATGCTATTCGCACCCCACTATTCTCTACTATTTATCACCCTGTCTCCATTTTTCTCTTCTCTTGCTTTTTCACTAGGTTATGTTTACTAGCACTTAATTAAAGTGGTAAAATTATCATCATACTTACCGGAAATTTCTTTTTTTTCATTCTTTTTTTATAATCCCAATTACTTGTAATGAAGCCATCATTACAATTAGTAATAATATATTAATTAAAATTAATATTAATAAAGAAGTTGACACAGAAAGATTGAATAAATCAAACCAGGACATAGCTAAAATATTCAGAGTGCCAAAAAAGCAACTATGTGGCCAGGACTTTACTAGTCATTAAGTAAATCTAGTAAACACCTAGTGTGCCACATAGCGATCATTGGCCAAAGGCATTCTGGGAAGATCAGAGATTTAAAAAAAAAAAGCTCAACATGGCATTGAGGGAGAAACATAGAAAACTGATTGAGGCAAGGGTCATGTCATATTTTATGCCATAAACATGAATGGTAAAAAAGGCTTATTATTCATATTAAATATTCTTTATAAATACTGTGCAAATGTAATATATTGAGCAGTAAACTTTTTAATGAAATTGTTTACATTATTATTAGAACTAGAAAATTAAATCATATTCTACATATGTTGCATGGATTTTAAAAGATCAAGATTTTAATTTATGCTTTCAAAGTTAAGTGACCATTTACTTTGCCAAGTCATCATTAGACCAGTTTCTTGGGTCAGATTATTGTATGACAAGGAACAACTGATTGCTTCCTTTTGCTAACACTCTTCCTCTCCTCTCAAATTCTTGGAATTTCATCAATGCAAATTCCACACTCCTTTTACATCACCCAACCCCCGTCCACCTAGAGATCATCCCCTCTGTACTATGGTCAGTGCTGTTCAACCACTCTTTGGACAGCCTATCCCACATCACCCTCGGGCATATACACCCATAGAGGACACATAAGACAAAGGCAAGACTATAGGTCACCGTTCCTTCCCCCTCTACTAGGAAGTGAGTTACCAAGCAAGCAGAATAAAAGAAAGACGTTTGTTTACAAACACTGCGGCCCTTGTGTTTATGAATGGAGATGGCAGTTTATGCAAAAATTAAATGGGTAACAAGTCTGAGCTCTTTATACATATGCAAAGGGGAGACTTTGAACTTTCCAGTCTATACCCACCACAAATGTGTGCCTTCCCTCCATTTTGTGTGTGAACTGGTATCCTACTGTTACTTGAATTAACAGTTAACTGAAACCTGCCTTAAAATTAGCATCATCAACACAGACACAAAGTGCCAAAGTCATTTAGCCATTCAAACACTTTAATTAACCATTTAGAAAGTAATATATTCTATGATAAAGCTGTATTACACTTTAAATCTAAATGCAATATTTTATGCGGTAATTAAAATGTAAAATAAAATTATGTAGCAATTACACTAACCATTCTTGGGATACATTATTAGCCATGTGCATGTGTTATGGATTAAATAGTGTTATGTGTTATGGATTAAATAGTTTGATATAGTTTGTTATGATAATATTGAAAAGTCCATTCAGCCAAACCAAGTGAGAAATCTTATGCAGAAAAGAATCTGCTGCTGATAAAAGAGTAATTGTACTAAAAGTGCCCAAGCCCATTTTTGTTAAAACTTTCCCCATCTCAAACTCTGCTTTACTGCCTTCTGACCACATGAAAATTCCCGCTTCTCCCTACTAGCGTTTCCTTTTTTTATTCCATCTTAATCCCCACACCAGTATCAGTTATTGCCCCTCCACATAAAGCAGCATTTCTCATTATTTGAACTCACTTCACCCACTGTTAATAATAGTCTCCGTTCCCATTCTCTGTCCCCACTCCCTGAATTTGCCTTATATGTCCATAGCATATCCCCCATTAACCCCCGTTTTTAAACTTTCCAGTTCTCTTTCATTATGTACTCACTTACTCTGAAATTCACACATCCATCATACTTTGTCAGTAACCTTTTTGCATCATCCAAATCAGTCCCTTATTCCCTGTCACACCTTTTTTTCCCCACCATATTAGTTCCTGTTTAAACAGTAGTCCCCTCTGGCCTGCCTCTTACTTATTAGCAGAGCTCTTCTTTATCACACCATTTCACAATTGTGTTCTTTCTAAAATCAACAGTACTAGTTGCCCCACTAATTTGCTCTCTATCCCCTTTCCAATCCATTGCCCATTTTGGGGTACACCTGTCTGCAGTGGCAAAGTGCTTTATGTGAGCTGTTATCAGTACTAGCAACAGGTTATGTGTTGATACTGTCTTGGGGCCTCAAGTGTCTTAGCGTGACAAGTGTAATTGGGCCTATAGACTAACTTGTAATCAGACACCTATTGACAATTCAAAGGACTTTAAGTGCCAAATGTGGCACCCATGTCATAGGTTCCCCATCACTGGCCTGGAACTTAGAGGCTATTACATTGTGGGGGTCAAAAGGATATTTTAGGCTTCATAATGAGGTCAAAATAATAATCTTCAATCAGCACCATAGGCGAAAGTACTAACTATGGAGCAAATATCACAGAATTTTTTTTAACGTGTTTTTTTTCATAACTTGGTCCCAGACTTGCCCATAATACAATAGTTTTAAAATTGTACATGTATATTTTCTTTCAGAGTTCTTTTTTTAAGATTAAGAATATAGTTTGCATTGAATATTGTCCTTATAGTTTTAAGTAAACTGCCAGTAATCAGAAAATCCCCCTCCTACATCCTGACTTATGTTTATCTGTTGATTTATGTGAGGCATACTCAGACAAAGTCCAAAACATTTTTCTTGGTAACAGCCCCTTGACCTTTGAAAAAAGGCATGCATATTGAGGTTTCCCAAAAAATAATAGATGATGTTTGACCTTATCTTATGCTCCTGTCACATTGAACGTCTATCTGTTAAATGGAATCATTTTGTTTATATTTGCACATGTACAGTAATTTAGACGAATGTCGCTGTTATATCCACCTCATGCTTTCTTTTATCATTTTGTAATAAATGAAGAGTTTGCCTCTTATTTCTATTGTCACAGTTTAAATGAACATTTTAGTGCCTTATGCAACGCTTTTAGACCTACTGAGTCTGATGCATGAAATGTGTTGCTAGCTTGCTGCCTACCCATCCTCCGCCCTCAACCAACCAGTAAATAAACAGTGTTTCAAGTCTCTCCATCAGAAAGGAATTACCTGAAATTTCCAGGGCTTCCCCCACCCACCCAATTTACATTCCAAGTCTGAGAATTCCAGTCTTTCTACTCAAGAATCTACTGTGTCTGCTAGGTAGCAGTAGCATGGAGACAACCTCTGACAGACAGGTGTAAACAGAATTTAGTTAATATGGAACTCACAAAGGAATTTCTCTGAACTAAAGTTGCACTCGGTAAAATAAAAGTAATTTAGGAACTCACAACAATGATGTTGTTGTTCCAGAGATATGCAGATTATGATAGACAAATAATAGCCAAACCACTTAATATCCCGTGGGAACCTGGCCTGTGCTCCCCTCCCTCAATAAAGTAGGATTTAAGGGGTTAATCCTCGATCCCCTGGCCTACTAAAATGGCAAACATCCGTATATAGGAAACACTCTTAAAATAGTCCATCAATATTGGATACAAATAAATGTAAAGCCAGCTCCCCTACTGACCATGGTATATACTTAGGGATATATATTAATTTGTTTCTCAAGATGTCTTTTATGAATTGGTTGCCACTGATTGGCTTAGAGCGTTAACTGACTGTTCTAAGCCAACCGATGGCTTCCATTTTAAAGATTTTCAGAAAGCAGATGTTGGAGGGTGCAGAGTAAAACAGTACTGGAAATGAGACCGTGGAACAGTTTGTAAATGGTTTAACCCCTAAAGGAAGACCAGCGCCTGGGACTTCATGACACCATAACAACTTAATTTTTAATTTTTCTCTCAATTAAGAAGGGAGCTTGTATTTCCTTTTTACATAGGTGTATTTACTGAATTCTTTAATATAATTTATAATATAGATTTTTCAGTGTAATCTAAATCTAACATGACATAAGACAATCTATGAGTGTACTATATGTAAAAACAAAAAATTTAATCTGAAGGTACCAAGTCTTGCACAGTGTCATTGTTGTATACTAATAGAGAGCCCAGAGTTAAATATTCTGGTAGTGTGAACACAGAAGATGTTGTGTGGTGGTCATGCGTAAAAAATTGCAAACATATTAGGTGCTTCCAACAAAATAGTATTTTACTAACAGAAACATATATGATTCTTGTACATTCATACATCTATATTATTTTAGAACTCCTCATTACAAGAGATGAAAGCAATAATAAAAAAGTAACAGAAGAGAATTAGGAAAGTGTTTGGAGAGAATTGTAAATACAGCGTAGCAGTATTGAGTGTAGGAATATTAGCCACTAATAAACCATTATCACATCATAAACAATGACAGATTTTCCAAGATCCAAGACATGTAACACAGACAACCAACTGCTGAGAGTGTGGGAAAATAACTAACAACTTGGGAAGTCTTTGAATAGTTTTTTCAATTAACATGTTGTAAAGACAATCCTAAAAACCCAACCTGGGCACTAAACTGAATGCAACATTAATTTTAGGGTCCAGAGAAAGCTCCCGCCAAAAAGTGGAACATGTGAGAATTGGCACCTTTTGTCTACCTCAGGAATTCCTATACAAACTGCTATACTCGTCCTGTCTATGACTTCGCATCCACACAACAATAAGACAAAAAGGAAATGTTGGTTAGTAGATATGTATTTGTATCGAGAACAGTGTTAATTTTTATCAACTAACAATTTTAGTCAACTAAAATATTTTATTTTATGGGGGCCAGGGGGGGTAGGTCATTAGGTCCCCCCTCCAATTGGTATTTAGGGCCCCCACCCACCGCTCAGGGGTGGGGGCCAGAAGGGAGGACATTAGGTGTCCCCCCCTATTCTGATTTAGGGCCCCACCGGCCGCTCAGGGGTGGGGGCCGGGGTGGAGGACAATAGGTCCCCCCCATTACTTTACGGCCCCCACCCGCCGTTCAGGGGTGGGGGCTGGGGGGGGCATTAGGTCCCCCCTTCAGGTTAGGAGGGGGAGGGGGACGTGTTTTTTTTTGTTTCTTACAGTGAGCAGCCCCAGGCTGCTCACTGTTTAATAGACATGCCCCTACTCGCGTTATAGCGACTAGGGGCATAATTTACTAATACTAAGTAATCTTTACTTAGTATTAGTAAATTTGGCTCCAAGACCAATTTAGGTCTTTCAGTCTTTTAGTAGATAGCTCCCTAATACCGTGGGAATTAGGGAGTTATCTACTTATTCATCCCTGTCATTACATTGACTGGCCAAGTAACTTACATTTTATATGAATGTGTGTTACTTGATTGTTGTAAGTGTAGCAAACGCTTACAGCTGAATCCTGGCTATGTTTGTATACTTTTTATTTAACCCCTTAAGGACCAAACTTCTGGAATAAAAGGGAATCATGACATGTCACACATGTCATGTGTCCTTAAGGGGTTAAAATAGTATACAGTGTAACATTTTTCTTCTTCCACTGGGTAAGTATATTAGTACTTAGGCAATACTGTGCTTTGGAACTTCGGCAATTCAGCACTTCGGAACTCCGGCAACTTCGGAACTTCGACACTTCGACACTTCGTAAATTCGGTAATTTTGGAACTTCGGCAATTCGGCACTTCGGCTATTCGGACATTCAGAAGTACCCGAATGTCCGAATTGCCCGAAATTTGTCCAAATTCATATTCGTCCCGAAACGAATTGCACATGTCTAACTAACACTAAAGTGTATTTTTAGTCAAAAGACTACATACAAGCAGAAATAATTTCAATCAGAACTATATCCTGTGAGCTAGCAGTTATTTTTAAAGTCCAGTTATTTGGATAGAAGTTTGCTTACTAACATTCCACAGATTTTTCCATGCAGAGAGCATCTCCCTAACTCTGAGCTGAGGTGGGTTGACAAATTTTTGTTTGGTAATAGACTTTCAAAATAAGGAAACCCCAACCGGCCAAGGAATCAAAAGGATACCCTGAAGTATATATACGCTATGGTGGACTGTGATTGGTTCACCTGTTATTGATGTCAGAATGAACACAACCATGCACAATCTTGAGGCAACAGCTCATGAAAGCTTCAGGAAGGCTTGGACCAGACGGCGCTGATAGGCTGAGACCATCAGCTGATCTACTCAGCCTGTGAGTGGCTCCTTATGCATATAACAGATTGAGAAGAATATGCACGTTTCTCACTCACTTTTTTGAATGGGGAGCTACTGATAGGCTGAGAGCATCAGCTCGTACTCCCTGCCTATTAGCGCTGCCCTGTCCAAGTCTTCCTGTTTGAAGCCTGAGACAAATAAGGGAAGTTCAAGGGCAGAGCTAATGGCCACCAGACTGAAGATACTGTGGTTAAACCATCACTTAATCCCCTTGAAGTAAGCCAGAGCCTGGTACCTTGGAATGTTCATTTATTGTCTCCCCAACCATTTCAATGCAAAAATGTGGCCGTGTATTATAAACACATTAAGGAGCGCGTCTAATTAAAAAACATATACATTAAATAAAGTTGTGTGTGCCAGGACAGGTACAATTTAGTACCTTAAGGATACAGCTTCAGAATTAAAAGGCCAGCATGACAGAAAATGTGTCTTTAATGGATTAAAGGACAACTCTCACCTCAAAACTATTTTTTATATAGTAATCCTTCCATCAAGATTTTAAAAGTAACAGATTTTATTTAAAGGAAAGACCACAGAATATAACTGTCCATTTTTAAACACTGTCTGAACCAAGGTGTATGTATATGACTGAAGGATCCTGTCATATGCTAAAGGTAGGGATACGTTTTTTTTCACATATACTTCAATAAAAATATATATTTCATTATAAATATTCATAAAAGGATTATTATATTAAAAAATAATTTTGGGTGACAGTTGTGCTTTAAATAAAATCAGCATTTAAAAAAAATTAAATAAAAAAAAAATCTGCATTCACACATCTATCCAAAGATGTTAAAGTAATTATGTATCATAAATCCCAACTCCTGGATGGGTGATAGCTGATTTCATCTTTGCTAGTGGCTAATTTTTGCCGATCCACCGGTTTTCCTTGACACATATCACTTATAAACATATTGAAGAAAGTGCTGTCATTCAGTATGTAGAATTCAGCAGTCAGGAATCCTGTATCGTATGAATGCTATATACTAAATGGCAGTACACGGCATTGTAAGAGGACATTTGTCCTGGACATTGTGGATCTGGCAGCCATATTGGCAAAACCAGAATAGCAGATCAATGGGCAGACATATCAGTAAAGTGAAACGAAATATTGCAGTACCTTAAATTAAAACCAGGCAATGGCTGTTTAATACGGCACTGCCTCCTTACACAAATATTAAACTTGATTAATAATAGAGATACGCTATATTGTCACTGATTTTTTGGACATGCATATTGTTCCACTTATTGCAATGAGTTGTTGCCATTTGGACAACCAATCATGCTAAAACTATATCTATTTCTGTGAGAATTCCTTAGTCAAATCTCAACTTTCAGTTGAGCAATGTGTAAGCTAGATACAGGGGTGGCAAACAGACAGCCTTAGAACTGTTCTAGAACCACATATCCCATGATGCTTTGTTAGTTAACAGAAACACTGGATGGCAATTAACCCCTTAAGGACACATGACATGTGTTACATGTCATGATTCCCTTTTATTCCAGAAGTTTGGTCCTTAAGGGGTTAAACACCCATGATTACTGCAACAAAGGGGCGTGACTTGGAAAATAGAGGGAAAAGAAAAACAGAGGCAATATGTAGCTGTGAGATTTGAACTTGAGATAGATACCTAGAATATTGTTACAGTATATCCATACAGTGAAACATCTCAATAGTTGGGTATTTAAAAATGTCAGAAAATATGAAACTTACTGTACTTGGGATAACTGTTAAATTAGGCAATGTATTATTTGCATGTGTATTGTGATATATGTTTCCCACTTTTTTACCTTGCAGGAGAAATTATAGGAAAAAAACGAGGGTTGGCTAAAAATGATGGACACAACAATCTTATCACTTTTGAGCTGTGTAAAAATTACAGCTGTGTGGCTTCTGTCTGGGAGGAAAGTAATCATTCAGATCTTGCAGAGAATGTAACTTGACTCTCTTCCTCCATTTTGCTGATTAGCACAAGAAGCTCTGCTGGTGGTGTCACAGTGGGGGAGGGAGAGCAATCCCATTGTCATTAATATACCCCTCACCAATGCCTTTGTGATTGAAATAGATTCTCCATGATTTGCTTCATATCTTTCCTATTGATATCGGGAGACAAAAAAGAACTTTTAAAAAAAGTTGTGTGTTATCAAAGAAAGAAACATTTTGTAATTACGAAGTGCCATTTCTAGAAATAACAATTTTGGTGAAAATCTTAAAAGTGGAGCGATTGAAATAAAACTTTCATTGGTTTCCATGGAGACTGCACCACTTGTTACATTTTTTCCACCACAACTGCTGTATGTACATGAATAACAGTAGGACATTTTTGGAGAACAGAATTATTATAGCTATAATATAGATAGTGTGTAGAATAATTTGGATGTCATACTGACTTGTAAAACTCCACTATTTTAATCAGATAGTCTCAGAAAGACCATCTGATTGGCCTGGCGTTTAACCTTGCATGCGCACTAGCCTCCCAATGCATTCCAATGAATTGTCCGAGATCATCCATCTCAATTATCCCAGCCAAAGAAGAAAAGCTGTATACTGGAGGCAGTGAGGGAGAAAAGCGAAGTAAAATCACCTTTTTAACCCTGGCAGCGGGATCCCAATCACCTAAGCGGTGACTAGGACACTATAGCGTTACGAATAAACAATCGTTTTCCTTATGCTATAGGAAAAAAATAGCTCTATGACATTCGGGATCTTTGGAAATTGTAAAGATTTCTGAGGATGACATGCCTGCTGTGTTGCACAGTCAGGGGCGTCTTCTTCTAGTATTGCAGCTGAATACAAATACACATAAACTGAACTTTTTGCAGAGAAGAGTATGTCCCTGCTAATTTACACAAACTGATTTCCTTTTTTTTCTTTTTTTAGATTTTACTTATTTAGATATTAAATAGTGTCTCCTGGTAACACTATCTGAGTTTGTATGTATGTATGTATATTAACTTGCATGATACACAATAGATACTTATGCAGAGGCGTGCAAATTATACAATTATGAATGTTATAAATACATCCTTTCAGGTATACTCGTTCCATAGTTTTCCTCAAAATAAAAAACAAACAAACCTTATGTAACAGTGTAACTACATATGAATACACAATGTGAAAACTTACTTAATAAACTCTCACATTTCAGTGTCATAATCCAGCTCTATTAGAGAAAGTGTATTTAAAGGACCACTTAAGTCACCTAGGGCACTTCATCTTAAAGAGGGGGTCTAGGTGCAGTGGTCCTTTACTTTTAACACTGCAATGGAAAACATTGCAATTTCTTTTTTTTAGAAACGTTTAAAAGACAAATGTCACCTCAAAACTATGTTTTATATAATGAACCTTTCATCAAAATTTTGAAAGGAACTAGATTATATATAAAAATTTTAGAAAAACACATCTCTGCCTTTAGTATATGATAGGATCTTTCAGCCATATACACACACCTTGGGTCAGACAGTGTTTGAAACCCGATAGTTAGTCTCTATGGTCTCTCTGTGCAGGGAGTGAAGCAGGGGAGATCATGGAGACTGTCAGTTAAAAGAGGTCCTTGTAAAAATGTGCAAGGAGATCAGAAAATAGCCATTAAAATAATCTAGTTTGTGAACTGACTTGAAAAACGGTTATTTGGCAGACATTATTTCATGTCATGAAATATAAAAAAACAAAAACAAATTATCTATAGCTAGTATCTTTCAAAATACCCTTCAATTAACATGTTGTGATGGTCCGTGTATTAACCTTACAGGTTACAGATTACAAAATTGATCCAAACTTTCTGCAGGGACACACAAGACATTTTGGACATAGGAACAACAACTTTGGACTGGATAATAATTGGGATACTAGATTATGGTGAATAGGCAACTGCAACAGTAAAAATAAAAATCCATCTAACCTTGCAATTCATATGTCAAATGCAATTCTATATATATATATATATATATATATATATATATATATAATGCATATTGAATAAAAAATGAATGCAAATTGTGAGATAAGAAACAAAAAAAAACTATTCCCAGACACCTGAAACTAAGTCTTTGGGTTTTGCAACTAAATGAGTAAGAGATATGGGAGGAACAAAGAGGACTACAAAATTAGATTGTTTAATATATTGTTTTGCAACAAGGGAAACAAAGGGGATCCACTTTTAATTAAATTAGTACAAATTCAATTAACATACCTGACCAAACAGTACCTTATCTAGAAATATTAAAGCGGCACTGTCATGGCTGAATCCAGTTTTTTTTTAACCCCCCTCCCGAATCAATTACATCTAATTGTCCCCCTAGTTACCCTCAAATGCCCCTAAGCCCCCATATTACCTAATTTTTTATCTTTATTTTCTGCCCGGACATAGGTCTTGGGCGCCGCCATCTTTGTGTGGGTAGATGAAGTCCCTGTGGGACATGTCATCTGCCCACACTAGATAGTGCTGTGAAATTCCCAGTTAAACACTTGGGCATGCGAATAGGAATTTCATCTATTCATTCATTCGTCAGAAAGACGAATAAATTAATAGAAATTTCAAATGAATGAACGAAGATCTCTTCATTCATTCATTTGGTTTATTACAAGGAGGGTGCTCTTTGTAATATGTTAAAATAGGAAGCATCAATAGATCACAGAGGAAAGGTAAAAATTGTGGGAAAATTGCTTTGACCACAGGATATGGAGCACACTTTGTTCCTCCACTGGTCAAAGCTGGTCAAGTGTAGAAAACCCCCATGAGACAAAGTAGTCTCTACTCTGTCTTATGTTTTAAAGAAAACTAGAGCAGACAGGTAGAAAGGAAGAACAGGTCCTGACAGAGGGAGAGAAGAGGAAGTAATTAAAGAAAGGTAAGTTCGGCATGACAGAATGCATTTACTTTTTTATTTTACTGGAAGAAACACTTTAAAGGGGAACTATAAGGACTGTAACCACTACAGGTCCAATATTGACACGTGGTGTGCACTAGGACACTAAAACCATCTACATATAGGATGACATTTAGGAGTCAGTGGTGCTGGCATTAAAGAGTAACCTCAAAACATCAGAATGTACAAAAATGAAAGACACTGCGCTCAAAAGTTTATGAATAGGCAAAAAGCAAAATGCTTTATTAATAGAGTCATTGATTTTTCCTAAATATCAAACATCAAAGATCACTTTGAATTTTTTTTTCTTAAACACAATCTAACATAGGTCCACTCTAATCAAAGCAATCAGATAAGTAATAAACAACATTGTTACATGCTGTCTCCTTATCAAAATAATGAGATATGTAATAGACAATATAATTAAATCATGTCTCCAAAAAAAAGGGGTTGGGGGGGGGAGAGGGATGAATAGCAGTGTACATTTTTTAAAACTGTTATATAATACAAAAAAGAGAAGGGGTTATGGGGGAGGGGGGGCAGTAATAGAATTGCTCATCTGAAGCCTGGAAGCGGTGATTCTGCATGCACAGGGGTCCTGGTACCAAGGCAACACTTTTCACACAAATTTTGGCCCTTCTGAGGGAACTACGACACCGTGGTTTCTGAGGCCTACTCGGGTGGTGGGGTGGACGGCCGCCGCCCCGCTTTCCTGCCTTGTGGATGGTACCGGAATCTCTGAAAGCGCGTGGTACTGGCCTCGTTCCCCCCTTCTTCTTTGGACCTGTGGGGGTGAACTGGTCCTCGCTTTGAGGGCCCTCCTGCAACTCTGAGTACTGAACTAATCTAGTCACTTGTGTGGCCCACGGAACCACTGTCGGCAAATCTCCCTTATGTTCCCTAATCCTCTGTTTAACAGTTCTTGTGGTTTCACTAATATATATCTTGCCATAAGGGTGTTTAAAGAATAAAATACATAGTTAGTTGATGCCATATTCCTTGCCAGACAGAGGATGATTAAAACTGTCACAACAAAGTAATTGACTATACAGCAGGCTGGCTTTAAGGTGAGGTGGGTGAAAAACAGCATAACCAATACATCACAACCAATACAATGAGATAAGTACCCCATTAAAAGAGAAATATTTAGAAAAATATAATCTTTGGCTTGTAGCATATATATTATATTACACTTAATATATTAAATATTATTACGTATATACTACTTTGCCATGTTGGAATGTTGGAATGGCCATAGTACTCTAGTTTAAAATATATTTGGGTCTTTACATCATCTACCAGCTTCTCTAAATGACATCACTAAAAAAAGAATTCAGTGAGCAAAGGTCACTGACCCTCCTTTACTGACCAGAGCTTATAAGGCAGCTGCCATTGATCCAATCAGCTAGACAAGTTAACTGCTATGTGTAGACTACTCAGGAAACACAGCAGTTCATACTAGATGGACATATCTGCCTATCTTCCCTTTCGGGCTAGAGAAAAGAAGGTAAAACAGCAGACTGCACATAGGGGCAGATCCACCTGTGAATGGGATAGATCTATCCATAAAGTGGGTGGGGCCAGACTGACTGACAGCTTGCCTCCTCAAGGCAGGCCATGCAGGGAGTGCAGGTAAAGTGATCTGTATATAATAATAATAATAATAATAAGAAGAAAGTGTTTAACCAGGAAAGGTACATTCAGATATTATCTGGTTTCCAAGTATGTCCTGGGGATGTTACTTTCCCCCAACATCCAGGAGATGTTAATATTACCCAATTTAATGGTCCTAGTCTCTTCCTGAAAAGCTGGTACAGGTCTCCAGGACCAATTTTTGCATGATTAGTGCCCAAAAATGCGTGATTGTCCTGACAAAATCAGGACTGTTTGCACTTACGCACTATGATCTATAAGCAGCAATGCTTTCTTATAATCCTTTAAAAATATCTATCTATCTATCTATCGATCTATCTATCGATCTATCTGTCTGTCTAATTTAATTCAGGACCTCTTACAGCATTGCTTTTTTATGAATATAAAAGTAGTAATTATATGCTAAGAAGAGACATCATATTGCCATTTTCTTCATTACACTATAATATTCCACACCGTGACTTCTATAAATATCTTAGGATTCGGCACTGTCTGGGGTCTTTAACGCTATTTAGAGGATGAGCGTGATACCGTTTTCTCTAACTTATTAAAAAATGTGCCTAAAGGGCATAAATCCATTTTGATATGCTACCAATCCCTAATATCCTCAATATATTCAGAGAAACTTCCTTTTAAATTTGGATGGAAAAATGAGTTAGGCCGTTCAATTTCTGATGAAGATTGGACGTCCCTGTTAAGATTCACCGCAAAAATCTCAAGAGCAAGGAAGTTCCTTCATTACAAGGTTTATTAAAAACGCTTTATAATATATGTCAAATGGAATATATGGCATATTCGGCTACTAATTCCTTGACCAAGTTCTGGAAAATTTGGGGTTCTATATTACAGGAAAGGGCAAGAGAAGAGTATGGCTGGCTGATAATTAAATTAAGAATAAATCTGGATAATAGGGATGTGAATGGGCTAAAAATTCGGTTCGGTTTATCACTTCCAAAATTCGGGACTTCAGCAAATCGGCACTTCGGTTCGGCACTTCCAAAATGCGTGACTTCAGCAATTCAGGACTTCGGTGATTCCCTACCCCTAACCCTACCTCTAACCCTATCCCTAAACCTACTTAGGGTTAGGGGTAGAGTTAGGGGTAGGATTAGATTCCTGTCATCATTCACGTAATTTTCTCTCCCTCTCTTGTTTTCCACTTCCCAGAAATCCGAAGCACTTCCGAAATGTGGCACTTCGGCAATTTGGTTTGGTTCAGCACTTCCAAAATTCGGGACATCGGCAATTCCCTAACCCTAACCCTACCGCTAACCTTACCCTTAACCCTACTCCTAACAAAAACACTACTCTTACTCCTACCCCAAACCCCTAACCCTAACCACCACAACCACTAACACATCTAGGGTTAGAGTTAGGAGTAGGCTTAGATTCCTGTCATCATTCACATAATTTTCCCTCCCTCTCGTGTTTTGCTACTTTTCAAAAATCCAAAGCACTTCCGAAATTCGGCACTTCCAAAATTCGGGACTTTGGCAATTCGGTACTTCGGCGATTCCCTAACACTACCCCTAACCCTAACCTTACCCCTAATCCTACCCCTAACCCTAACTACGACAGCCACTTACACATCTAGGGTTAGGATTAGGGGTAGGGGTAGGGTTAGATTCCTGTCATCATTCATGTCATTTTCCCTCCCTCTCTTGTTTTGAAACTTTTCACGAATCTGAAGCACTTCGAAATTCAGCACGTCAGCAATTTGGTTCGGCATTTCCAAAATTCGGCACTTCCGAATGGCCGAATTGCGGAAATTCGTCCGAATTTACATTCGGAACTAAACGAATTACACATGTCTACTGGATAACGACGCAGAGGCAGGTATTAACAGTATCATATAGGGCTTATAGAATTAAGATAGATTTAGCTTATAATGTATCATAATCAGTCAAAATAGTAAGTCTCAGATCTAGAGCTTTAATCTTGATTTCTAGTCCTGATCTCTAATCTTGATTTACAATCTTGATCTATAATCTATAATCTATCATTTTAATCCTGATCTCTAATCTTCATCTCTAATCGTAATTTAAATATGCATATAAATAAAAAATATATATTTTTTCTTTTTGGTGTTATTTCCTGTATTATTTGTATGTAGTGTTATATATTCTAATAAAATATTTGAAAAAAAAAGTAGTAAGAGATCCCAACATTGGGCGGCATGAAATCTAAATGAGTGGTTAGGCTAGTAGGGGGAATGTCTATGACATCTTTCGAATCACTGATGACACCATGAAGGCTGCACCATAAAACGTGAGGAGCCTGCCTGACAGGCCAATGCTCTAGCCAGCCCAGGTCTCCATATACACTAAGTGCTATTGAAGCAATCTGCCTCTACGCTGACAGTACAGTTTCAGAGTTCAGAGTGCAAGTGTAGGTGTATCTAATGATGTACACATTATGTGGACAGATCCTTGATGTTCCCAAAATTATGACACTAAGGAACAAACAACGATCGTGGTACAGGACAGTTTGTGTACGGGATGTACTGTGTGTGTGTATAGGAGATGCAGTGTGTTTGTGTGTAAGGGATAGAAAGTAGTGTGTGTTTGTGTATACGGAATGCATTGTGTGTTTCTGTGTGTGTGTGTGTAAGGGATGCATTGTGTGAATCTGTGTTTGTGTGTGTAAGGGATGCAAGGTGTGTTTCTGTGTATGTAAAGGGTGCATTGAGTGTGTGTAATGGATGCATTGTGTGTTAGGCTGAGTATGTAAAGGAAGCATGGTGTGTTTCAGTGTGTGTGTAGGATATACTGTATGTTTCAGTGTGTGAGTAGGGATGCATTGTATGTTTCTGTGTGTGTGTAAGAATGCATTGTGTGTTTCTGTGTATGTGTAAGGATGCATTGTGTATGTGTGTAGTGTGAAATAGAAGGTTTGTGGCCCCTCTGTCTTGTGTCTGTTTGTGTCTTTCCTCTTGTACCCCCAGGTCCCTCTCCCTTAGTGCTCTCCCTTGCTTCCCTGTTCCTTAGTGATCTCCCCTGCCCCCCTTTCCCTTAGAGTTCTCTCCCCCCTCCTCTGTCCCTTAGATGTCTCTCCTCTCACCCCATCCCCTGATAAGTCCAGCCGGGTACAGGAAGCTGCTGTACTGCTGTCCGCATCACCGGGCCACGCTACTCATAGTGACTGGCAGGAGGAAGCACTGTGCGCTTCCCTCCTGCCAGGTCAGTCGTATCCTGCACACCCAGAGCCGGTGCGCCCTAAAGGACGCACCGGCCCTGGTGTCACCCACCCCCCGGGATGCACACCCTGGTGCAGTCCGCACCCCCCTTGTGACGCCATTGTGGAGTTCACGTCCATAGACAATTTTTTTGAAATTTTACTTGATTGCTTACAATGGGGGACCCAGGGCACTCCTAGCACCATAACATCTACAGCACACTCTAGTGGTTATGGTGTTTGGAGTTTTTATGGATCCACATTTTAAAGATTGTATTTGTTTTATAAAATTAATTTTCATGGTTTTTGCCAAACTCTGTTACGAAAGAGGTCTCCATCACAGTGTGTATTGTGCATTCCTTGTGTAATATTTTTCACACAATACAAAATAATATTTATCAATAATTCTGAAGCAATAAATTGTGCACTAAGCAAACCTAAATTCTTCATGTTAAAGTAAAGTTTAAAAAAATATCCATTATTTTTAGATTAAAAAAAAATGAAAAACTAGCACTAGTAAAAACACTACTTGACTATTCCTCTAAAAGTCTCTCATAAGGATACAGAAAAAGTAAAAGACAGTTCAGAGTGAATAAGCAAGGCCACCCACTCAGCTCCTGCTATTTATATCTGATCCGACCTCCTTACGGCCTTTGGTGCTGTGGTGCCATCTTACTAGCTGTATGGTTAAAGTTTAGCTGCTCCTAAACAAATGCTATATTCTTGGATGAATTGAAGTATATGTTTTAAGTTGGGAGAAAGTACATGTAACACAGTATCAATAACTTACATTACTGTATTAACCAGTTGGCATTTGGGGTACATAAATGGATCTGTGCTTCAGGCTAGACACAGGTTTAGAGGCATTCCTGGGAACCACTTTTTGTTCTCTTTGGCCCCGTGACCACAATGCATAGGTTGGGGCAAGAAAGTAAAAAGAGGGCTCTTCCTGTGTTATGGGTGTCTAAGGGACCACCAACATGTTTTTTATTTTATTTAATACATTTCTTGTTGCAGGGAGGTAGAAATCTTGCTATCAGGAGACCCAGTCATCTCTTATCAATAATTACTTCTGTGTGTTCCTTTTGATATAAGGTGACCACAGGGAGAGTAGCTTTCATTGGCTAGGCATTGCATTTGCTATGTGGCATGTTAGAACAGTCTGCAAGAAGAACATGGCTGCTATGGAAATTATCCAATAGGGAAAATTAGTATATTTATAAAAGTTAGACAAGGGGCTCCCAAAAGGTAGACCCCAGATGTTATAGAAGTACAACTCCCATGATGCTTTGCATGTCGTTAACAAAGCATCATGGAAGTTGCAGTTTTAAAACATCTGGGGATCTAGATTTCAGGCACCCCTGTATTAGACTGAAATACGCCTAAATGTATTACTGCATCCACTATTGATAAACTATGCCATCTCGTTAAGGCAGATTGTAAGCTTAAATGGCTAGATCTCAGTTTACAGGCAGGGCCCTCTCTACCTTTTGTATTTGTCTGTGTATATTTTACGTCCTCCATTAATTGTACAATGCTGTGGAATCTGTTGGCGCTTTATAAAAAACAATAATAAATAAATAAATAAGGTATATCGTTAAGAAATGTCCAATATCACCACGCTATGCCTCTCATTTCTGTTTTATAATATATAAAATTGTGCAGACATTCTACTTGCCATGTTTGAAAATGTATGATTTTGCGTGTGTGACTGCTGTTGTGGCAACACAGGCTCGTTGTTAAAACATGCACAACAAAAAAAAAGAATAAAAAAAAAAAAAAGAAAGAAATGTCCAACATCATACCCATTGTACAGCGGTATGGAATTTGCTGGCGCTATATAAATAATAAAATAATAATATCCAATTTCTCTATACATTCTCAATAAAATAGTTGCAGATATGTTACGAAATTAATTTTTAAACAACGAATATTTTAAATCGGATGATGCAAGAAAATATGTTTTTGGACTACACTTCACTTTCAGAGCATATAATCTCAGAAATGAAAAGGTTAAGGGGCAGAAAAATGACACAATCTTACAATCACACAGTCAACATGCTTAAAGACATAGTCACAGTGTGCAGTCTGTGTTTGCTCTGCTCTCCCACCTCAGATAGCAATTCCAAACTTTCAGTAACCCTGCTGTGTTTGGGGAAGATAGCAACAAACTTGTTGAGCATGAGCATACCTTCCCTTGACTGGCCAGAAGCTGGCCAATCAGAAGCACTGGAAACCTGAGAAAAATAAACAACACCAATAAGGTTAATGAGATCATTGAAGATAACATGTAGAAACTGAACCCTGGCAACTGATTTTGGAAATGGAAAATATACTTAAGAAGCAATTAGGAATGCTCCACCTTTATCTTAGAGTCTGGTGTCTTCCACCATAGAAACACATCAAAGAGGTTGTTTTGTGCTGGTCACCAAAGCTCTATAATCAGTCAGATTACATATCTCTTCCTAAGATTTACAACAGTTTGCAAATGTGTTTTTGACCTAAAGCAAACATGATTGTCAATAATGATTCCTAAACAACAGACATACCTGGGAAATTCCACTGCTTGACCCCAAGTTTCAGGGTTTTCGTGAAGGACCCAGTAATACAATGAATGGTTAGGGATTCGGTATCACTGAGCATAGATCCATTTTCCAAATACTTGACCAATGACCCAACGATTGGTTTTGTCTTTGATTGTATATAAATAGTTTCTGCAGGTAAAGTGTCTTTGGGTCGTGCTGTGGCAACTCTTTATTTTTTAGGGGTACATGTGACCTCGAGATCAGTTATTGAAGTTAGGTCCGTTAAAAAAAGCTAACTGTAAACAATGAAAGGTGTGAACTCATTGTAACAGTCTATACGCGGTGACTTACACGAGACACTGCTTATGATGTGATGACAAGCTTGATTTCTTACAATGTGTAAGTCATATACCAACTATATACAGTATATAATATATACAGTATATATATATATATACACAGACACACAGGGGGCAGAAATATGTTGTCATATTCCATATCATGTATGCACGGGGGGGGGGGGGGGGAAGTATGCTGCCATATGCCAACTGCATTTAACCACAGGATGCAGAGGTCATATTCTCTTGTCTGAGCAGGGCCATCAGTACCCTGTGTGTCAACTTGTCCTCTAGAAAATAATTGTCTGTTAGTCCACCTATTGTACTGCGCTGCGGAAATTGTTGGTGTTTTATAAATAATAATACAAATCTAACTCCATGAATACACTGGCAGCAGAAGTATACTGTCACATCCCAATTCCCAACCCTTTGTATACACAGGCAGCAGAAGTCATCTGGAACAGGACTTACAATTTCACGTTCTACACTACTAAACGGACGTTTAAAGTAACTTGCCACTGGAAGTCATGGCATACTCATCAGTGGTGAATTTCTACTCGCCAGGGCTAAATTTTGACTAGCGGAAAATGTAGGGCTTGACTAGGCAAAACTAAATTCCAAGAATACACAGGCAGCAGACAAATGCTATCATATGTCAAGCACAAGCATACTCAGGCAGCAGACATATACTGTCAAATTCCAAGATCATATATACAAATCCAATAGAGGTATGCTGTCATGTTTTAAATCTACATATACACAGGCGGCGGATTACACCATCACATCACAATTCCATATACAACTACAGACATATGCAGTCATATTTACAAACATATGTACAAATACATTAGTATGGCATCATATTTCAACCCTGTATATACAAAGGTGATATAAATATGTTTTCATATTCCCTATATCACACCCTTCCACGTGTACATACAGGTAACAAAAATATGCCTGTTATTTTTATTATAATTTATAAAGTGCCAAGCCAATTATGCAGCGCTCTACAATATGTGGACTAACAAACGAGTATTTTCAACAAGACAAGTTGGACATACAGGAACAGAAGGTGCTGAGAGCCTGCTGACAGTATATATCCAATATCTTAGCATGAATACATAAGTAGTAAAATTACAAATTAATTTACAACCATGTGAATACACAAGCCACAGAAGCTTGCCATCATATGCCAAGCCTTGGTATACACAGATAACTGGAGTAATATATCTTATATCCACATATGTCAAGGTGACAGAAGTATGCTGTTCTATACTAAACCCGTGTATAGGAGAAGACAGCCCTATGTAACATATAGAGTATCCTGTTATATTCCCACCCAGTACACATTTTTTCATAATAATAATAATAATAATAATATTAACTTGATACTTTTTGCCAAATTAAAAGGTCTCAGTCTCCTACTAAAGACTAGACCATATGTAATAATAGCAATGACTGTTAGGTGTCCTTGAAATAATTTTCTGAATTTGCTGTGGATCTGTGAGAATAATCAGTGCTAATATAATAAATGAAATATTATATGATTTCAGGCGTAAAATTGAAGAATCAACTAAGAGCCATTGCCATACAAAACAATGTTGTTCTGCAATTGTCAAATCTCTTAGCTATATGTATACTGAATTTTAAAATTGTACATGCTATCTGGCCAAAAAAAAAAAGGCAACACAAAATAAACTTTAATGACTAACATTATAAAAAAAACCTCACTGACAACTAAAGAAACTGGATGACATTAAGCAATTGGCTGATTGATTTGGCAAACGAAAATGGTGCATTGAGTAATGAAAACAAAAATAATTCAAAGTAAAAAAAATATATATATATTTATAAGATATAAAATACCTAATTTTCACAGAAAATGAGATGTCCCTTTTTTAAATTTACCTTTGACTAAGGAGAGAGTCTATTAAAATGTCTGAACACTTTTGTAAAATCCTGCTCTAAAATATATCTAGTACATTAAATGCACTTGTGTTTACTATCCCAGAGTGGATATGTCTTCATATATTGAGTAAGGGGCTTTATGGTGAAAATGCCTTTATTCAGAGAGAGGATTTCAGTAGCAGGAAATGTAGCTTACATAGGAAATGGAATGACACCAGTGCTGACCCATCAGGATGGATTGAGTGCTAATAGACTCATAACTCATAATGGATAATTTTAGGATTTATGCATATTGATAGGAAAGCATTGTGTAAAATGTGTCCCAGCAGTGTTACATAATATGTTTAATTTCTATAAATAGTGAAATTATTATAGAAGTATATTAAAGACATTTCATGTATTTAAGTCAGAGAGCATCTAAAACCACATCCATTACATTGACAGTAAGAAAGTGGGGCTATTATAGAACAAATGACAAATATTAAACATGTTCAGCATGAAATGAATGTTATAAAGTAATGCATTATTAAAAGTAGTCTCGAGTTTCTTGAGCGGGAGTTTTATTTTTAATGAAAATGTTTATATTAGATGTATTTTTTTTTTAAACTTTATTCGTTTGATTAAACTGTGTATGTTATATAGAAAAGCTTAAAAAGCATTCCTCAATCAAGATTAAACGAAAACTAACACTAAATGATACAAATCTATAATTTCACAATTAGATAATTGTAAAGAAAAGCTGGCGGGGCAAATAATTAAAACCAGAGGAAAACTCTTGAACTCTATTTTTTAAAGAGAAAACGTGTTAAAACTGAGCTGATTTAAAAAAATAATAATAACATATACCGATCAATTGCGATTTCGTTTATATTAATTTTAAATATACACATATATATATAATTTGAGCACAGCCGTTGCACTATATTTACGTAAACACAATGCGCATAAGGAGAGTGTAAAATATTCGTATACGAATAAATATTCGTATACGAATAAAAAATTAAACGTGAACTATCGCATTTGCCTATGCAAGATTTTCCACCGACGATCAATATAAAATAAATAAGAAAAAAAACGTAATTGTTCGAATGAATTCTCCAATAAACTGAAACAAAATCCTAATAATTAAGCTAGCAAACCCTTTATAGCAGCGCTGATTGCAACAAAATAATTACAACTTATGTATAATCACACAACTAACAGAAGAGTTGTAACAAAGATTTCTTAAATTCCTAATTGTAACCCAAAATGATCTATTAAAATAAATCTCCAACGCTTGCTTTCTTGATGTATATTCCAAACACCGTGGAGTTTTACCATATACACATATTCAATAATGTAGAAATTATAAAACCTGCAAATATCAATGACTGAACACGATACAAAATCCATCCAAAAAGCACATGGCGTTTGTTGCCATCCTTCACTTCTGCCCACCACGCCCATCCAGATAAACCTTCCAATCAGAACGCCAGGATCACCAACATTCCACGATGCATAATAAAGATTCCAAACAATGAGCTAAACGTGCCCGAGGTTCTACTCGCCGCTCATTCGCTGTATTCTAAGCCGCTGACCAATCAGAGGCCAGTCTTCGCTGGACGCGTGCTGTGATTGGCGGGTATTGAGGAGGAGGGCGGGGTCGCTGATAAGGGCAGTGTATTTGACCTGGGGTCTGAGGGTCTTCTCACAATTCGAAGAGCGGTAGAACGCAGCACGTGTTTCTTATTTTGTTTGGAATCTATTTGATTGATCACATTATGCCTTTGGTCAAGCACCGCAAAGTTGTTATGCTAGGGTACCCCGCAGTTGGTAAGTACCCGCTCTGGGGGGGTATGTGGGGAGGAGGGTTACCTGTCCGTAGTCCCTGGGAGTGGGCTGAGCAAAGCAGACTGACCGGTAGTATTGCTGGGAGAGCGGGATCTGTTGTTTAATTTGGGGTATAATGGTTAGTTTATAATGCAATGTGTGGTATGCTCCCTGGTAACACCTGTATACGTTTTGGAAATGTCCTGACTAGGAGATATTGGTGTATGCATTCAAGTTTGTTCAGTGGAAATCTGTGCGCTTTAGGCTGGTTGAGATTTCGTGTTTTTTAAACGGATTGTGGTCCATGTGAGTTTAAAGGGGATCGGGGCTATGTGCGTTCAGTTAAAGGTCTCTTGTGAGTTTAGCCCCTTAAGGACACATGACATGTCATGATTCCCTTTTTAGTCCAGAAGTTTGGTCCTTGAGGGGTTAAATGGATCGGTGCTTTGTGCGTTCAGTGAAATGTCTCCTGTGAGTTTAAAGGGATCGGGTCCATGATCTGCATTTGCGAGCTCCTGCGATAGACCAGCGGCAAGTTTAGAGTCCCGCTATCAGGGCTATGAACATTGCTGTCTGCGATAGTCTATAGGGGTTTCCGACATGACTTTAAAGACACGCTGTAATTGTTGATAGTGCGTGTCTCCAGATTGGAAGTGATGATTTGGTGGTTAGGGAGGAGACGTGTCCCTGTGGGGGAGGGTTGGACACCCGTGTTGTTGGGGGTTGGTTGCCTTTTCAAATGACTCTCAGTAATGTCTCTGCGTTTGGCTAGTCCCTAAAAATGGGGATTGTGGGAATTTAACGTTTTAGACCAAACTCTTCCAGGTGAAACTTAATATCAGTTTAGCTAATTTGACCTAAAAAGTTTAAATTCGCTTTTCATTCCTAGCAACTCGGGTTTTCAGTCATTTACAATTTTTAGTTTATAATCTAAAATGTGCAATGTCCCAAGCCAGGCACCCATGTAGATATCTGGCTGGGTTCCTGGCCCCAGCATATGGCTGATAGCCTTCCATCACTCTTTGTAAAATGGCTGACCGCTGAATTTGGTTCTTATTTGTTTTTTAAAAAAAATGTTTTTATTTACAGGTAAATCGTCTCTGGCAGTTCATTTTGTTAAAGGAGAGTTTCCAAAAGAATACGAGCCAACAATTGAAAACAGTAAGTCTTGTATTTGCCTAACCTGATACAATGTATATTCGTGTATGTAGCGAGTAATTCTGTGGAGAATTAAAAAAAAAAAAAAAAAAAGTTTCCCCGGGATTGCCCTATGTAAAACAGCTCCACTAATTGACATCTCAGAAAAAAACTAACTTTAATTTTTATTTTTTATAATTTTTATTTTTTTTAATTTTTTCTTTATAGCCTGGAGTAAAACTTTTGTTATCGGTAATGATGAATTCGAGTTGGATGTTGTTGATACCGCCGGCCAGGTAAGTAATCTATTCTATAAATGCACAGAATGTTTTTATATTGGGATTGTAGTGATATCTGACCTCTTTATATATTCTCCCCCCAGAATGAATATTCTATGATTCCCCACGCATTTGTGTTCGGCATTCACGGTTACATTGTAGTCTATTCTGTCGGATGTGAAAGGAGGTAAGTCGCTCGGGCAGTATTTTTAGTTGAGATAACTATACAACAGCTCCACCTGCTGGAAACTTTGGTGTTAATGCAGCATCGTGGGAAAATGGTTTTGACCGCTTAATGGTGTAAATAGGATAGCATATCATGTATCTCAAAACGGGAAACTCTAGTTACTGGGATCAAAATGTCTCATGGCAAGCTTGTTAAAAATAGTTAATTTTTAACTTTAAAAATGACATTTAGAAACTGTACAGCCCACAGCTAATTTTTAGCTTGAGTTGTTTGGGTTTTCTATTTTAAATCACCTGAAAACTAATTATTTTTTTTTTTTTCTTCCAGTTTTGAGATTGCCCGTACGCTGCATAAATATCTGGTGGATCTCCGTGGGAAGTGTCTGTAAGTGTATTATATAGAAGTAACAGATGTCTATTCCCCTTAACTTCATAGCTTCAACATAAACATGCCCTTAAATATCCTTACGTCTAGGCTTGAATATCTTAATCAGACCATGTCTTTACTCAAGCTCTTGCCTAAGTGTTTACACACATACTGTGAAGCATAAAACGTCTGCAGTCAATGTATATAGCGTACTTGCTAGATGGTCGCACAGGGTTGGCATATGCCCAAGCCAGCTTGTGTAGGATGGCAAAAGCCCTTGTATAAATATTTGCTCAGACGACTAACTATCACACTGCTTAATTTTGTTTTCCAGGATGCCCATTGTCCTAGTTGCCAATAAAAGCGATCTTCCACCTCAAAGGTATGTTTTAAGTGTCTTGTGTCTTAAACTATACTAAAAGGTCAACGAGTAACTTGTAATGTAGCAAACACTAGTCTAGGTCTCCTAGCACTGTTGTGACACTAGTATCTTGGTTACGAACTCTTGTATAACCTTCAGTCACTTTATCTTTCCCTCTTATTAAAGAGGTAGTGGTCCTCTGTTACTACACTTGATTTCTAGCCATGGATCACATGTAAATTTCTGACATTGAATGGGGTCTTGTGTGGCTCTACCAATATTCTGTAAACTTTAATGTGCAAGCGAAGGCTGACTGGTGTAGGCTTTAGGAGCATCTTGCAATCTGAGCTAGCTGGCGTATTTGTGAAAGGGTCAATACATAGAAACATTCATACATGGAAACTGTGGCATAGGGATACCAATAACAAGAGGTATTCTCTCATGTGTAGTACTATACCCCAAGAGTTCTCAATTAGTTTCTGCTTGGGGACCCAGCTTGACTTGCTAATCTAATAGACTAGTATTTATGTCTACTTCTTACTGGGTAAGAGCTACCAAGATGGTGGCTTTCCAAATGAGGTCCTATAGGGATTCTTCTTGGAGGGATAAAAGTGCATATAGCACCTTGAAGGTGCTATATCCAGACTGGAAAAATAGGTTCTTGTCACCAGAGAACCTGAATATCTGACTATTCTTATCAGCTCTCAAAGTAATGAGAACCCGTTTAGAGACACAATGTACAGGCAGAAGACTGTTCGAATCTATAATTTTTTCTCTTTGTGTCTGGCTGAGGTAAAATAACTTGGTTGTGATCACTTTTTGCAGACGGGAAGTGAGATACGAAGAGGGCAAGAAGCTTGCGGATTCTTGGGGTGCAGCCTTTATGGAAGTATCAGCAAAGAACCCAGAGGTAAATTGTTTGACATGTGTGTATCTAATTTAATCCATCGCTTCTCTTTAAACTTGTATATTTATTTGTATTTTATTTTTTTAGGATAGTAAACAGATTTTTACAAAGATCATTCAAGAAATTGACCGTGTGGAACGAAGCTTTGGGGATGAGAAGAAGTGCCGTGTTATGTAAACTGGTTCACTTTACCACTGCTTGAGTTTCCTGCAGAAGCGGGCATTTGTAGGAATTCATACAGTGGATGTTCAGGGTATTGACAGTGTATGTGTTTGTCTACTTCAGCAGAGTCAATGCAATCCTACTGGGCATAGTAGAAAGGATTTCTACTTGTCACACCCCCTTCCTTGTATCTTGATACCTCTTTTGGGGCATGTTCTATTGAATGTCTGATTTGTATACTTGAAGGGTAATTTCAGAGCATTTCACAGGACTGGGACAAGGGCTAATATTCCAATACTGAGGCCTTACAGACCTGTGTCACAGTTTGCACAAATTGTATGCAATATTGCACCTTGCTACACTTTATGTATTTTTGTATCTGTTACAGGCTGTCTATAGGTTTTTTGTTGTGTTTTTTGAGTGGTAGGGTGGCTGTTCCAGGGATGAGATTGTAATAACCAGGTTCCATTCCTGAATATTTATCAGGGTTAACTGTATGTCTAGGGTTTACAATGGTGTTTGAGATGTATTTTTATGTACAAAGACCCTGGAAAAATGCTGCAGCTTTTCTACCCCTTTTTTAAAATGAAGGGGATGTCTATTGTTTACACTCTGCACTAGGGGAACCTACTTTATATATGCTGGTTCTTCTAGCTTGATTTTGTTAGTTTAGTTGAAGACGTGTCTTGATACTTGAATAGCTGTGTGTTGTCTTTACACTGGTTAGTATATAGTCAGTGGGCTTTAAATTTAGAACATTGAATGTAACACTTTTTTTTTTTATATATATTTTTTTTGGCATCTTGTATACGGGTTGCATTTTTATGCAGGAAAAGTAAGCTCACTGTATGAGGGCTGCTTTATATCTTGATTTGTGTTATCAAAATAAAATAGTTTGTATTGTAAAGTCATTAATTTTTGATTCAGACTTTTATTTTTCATTTTGTTCCTCTCCAAGTGATTACATGCCAATGAAGTTTATTTTTCATATGTTAGGCAACAATCCTTTAACTTTTTTATTGTCTAGTAATAAAGATCTCATAATCCCTCTTTTAAATAAATTGTTACTCTTACATGACATCTGATTGGATTTGGGTTTTTTCTTCTCACAATGGTTTAAGGTCAGTGGGCTGCATGTACTCTCCTCTCCCAATGAGTATACATGGGTTGGCAGCAGTGCAGTTACAGGGCTATACTCCTGAATGTGACTCTGCTCTGTAGCAAGGCTGAGGTGGATTGTTTAGCACGCTCTGCATTCAGTCCTAATGATGCAGACCGTGCATGTAAGATGTTCTACAGCCAAGGCAAAGGAATCCAGAGTAGATTCCTGCTCAGCCTTACAACAAATCAACAGAATATGGTGCTCATGCTGGGTGGGAGCAAGCACAAGAAGTGCCTTTACAGAGGATATAAAAGTATGAAGTGGTGGCCTAACAGTAAATGGGGAGAGCAATTGATAGAATTTGGAAATCTGAGAGGGATGGGGAAAACCAGGCAGTTCAGGACAAAATAAATGCACATGTAAAATACATTTCCCCACATTCACTCCAATAAATTCTTGTGGCACTTAACACCAATGCAAGTCTGCATCTACTAGCATGTAAATGCTACACAAAGTGTGTAATTGTACCCAAACATACAAAATATTTACCATGCTTTAACAGATGAACAAACGCTGATGCTCAACGTCAAGTAATTGAGACAGGGTCAGCAGAGACTACCCACCGTAGATCCCTCTGCTCTCCACCCAGAGCTAACAGAGCATATGCACTGTGGCTGCTACATTAGGTCACATTAGCGCTGGCTAGAGAGTGTAGGAATAGTGATGTCACTACATTCACACTGGCAATAAAGTCAGCCGTGGAGGTTTATTCTGCTTGGAAAGTGTCAGCAAGCTGGTGCTACACTACTGTTTGCCGATTTGCCCAATCTTTTAAAGAAATTTGTGGATGGCCAGGTAAGCGGTACAAATTCTTCCTGTATCTATTAATAAATACTTATAGATTAAACCGAAGTGTTGCAAGTTGTCGGTCAAACACCAATAGTGGAGAAACTTGCTATTTTATAACTTGAGAAAAAAAACTCTCCAACCAAAAGTAAAATACTCAATGTTCTACATACCTACAATCAAATATCGGGGTCAATTGGGAATGTTACCATAGCACAAAATTTTTTTTTTTTTCCCTCCCTATAAAGGCTGTCTGTCATAAGTAGTGTACCGTGGAAACTTATACTACCTGTCCCAGCTTACAGGCATGTTTTCTGTCTTTATTTAAATTTTATTTTCTGGGTTCGCTGACATGTTTAACATGGTTCATCTAGAAAGCGTTTAGCATCTTTCCCCCCTGAAGATACCGGTAAGAAGACTGCCTGGATAGGACTAACTGGTTGAGGTTTCTGTTAAGGGAGAAACTGCTCAGTGGATTACAGAGTCCCCCGTCTTTGGCTGAGTTTGGGAAGCTTCCTGAATGGTTTCACTTTAAGCAGACTTGGATCTGGTTAAAGTCTATTCTATCTGGCAGGGTCGCTATCAGTCTGGAGGAAGACCTAGCAAGTGGTGTTAGCAGAAACACCTGCTGGGCTCTCAAAGAGGACAGGTTAGTTATGGAATTTACTAACCAGAGTAGCTCAGGAAGTGTCATTAGCTGCCCATGAATGTAGCCAGAAGAATCTTCTAGATGCCACCTATAAAGAAAGACTTTGCCATAAAGCATTGTTTCAGACAAATTCCATAACTAAGTAGTAGCAAATAAACCGTGCTTTTAGGCGCTTTAAATATAGTGTAGTGAAGAACCTAGTTCCACTAAGCAGCTCACACACGTGTAGGTACCTCCAAACCTTAACACAATAGCATGCGAAGAAAAGTGGGGTAATGAGAGTGAAACAGAAAAGTCACATCAAACAAAACCCAGTGGAGCGCTAATTCAATATTATAAACTCACCCTTTGCAAAAAGGGGTATGTCAAACGAGAATATCTAGAGGGAAAAATATAAAGTGGGAACAATAGTGCAGTATATCTGAACTGGATGTACTTTAAACAGAGCTGTATATGTAACAAACTCACATGGTTTAGAGCCAAGCAAAGATAGGCTCAGGTCATAAGCGCAGGGGTATTTCAAAGCAAATACCAGACTTCTTCAGTAGTTGAATGATGGTCCTCAGAGAAAGTGAGAGAAAAGGGAACAATGGACCAAAGTCCTAGTGTATTACCCTCACCCAATATATCAGAAAATCAAATACAGGTACTTGCTCACCTTTAAGAGAGCCAATGCAAACTGGGCTCTCAGTGTGATGGATATAGTGCCTTTAAGAGGGCACTGCTCTTCTTTGTAAAGCAGGAGAATAGATGCAGGACGTAGGCTCATAGACAGTAAAAAATTTATTTAAGTAAAACACTTACATAAAGTAAAAGATAAAAAGTCCCATAAAATAATGGTGAGTCCTCGTCCGAGACGCGTTTCGCCTTATAAAAAGGCTTTTTCAATCGGTATCCTGCTTGTAAAATCCCGCCGGTTTAAATAGCCCAAAAGCCTCTCATTGGTGCTTGTCGCCTTCCGAATCAGCCAATGGAGGGAGGGGTGTGTTCATCATCTGTTATGCATGTCCGTAATTGCGGAAGTGACGTATCGTACTTGCCGCAACGTCACTTCCGTTTTTCCCATAGCCGCCATTTTGCTCACTGGCAGTTTGTTTATATCGCATATATATGCCCATTGTTCATTATGTGGTGCGAACATAAGGGCAACGAAGGGAAAAGAAAGGGGGAGTCAGACATAATATGTAAACTTCATGGACATTAAAAATGAATAAAGAGAAAAAGAGGAAAATGGAGATCAGAGGAGAAAAAGGAGTTCATTTCAAGATATGTCCCAAACAGAGTTATATATTTGCATACCTTCAAGCTACAATGTTTTCCATCTAGGGCATTTTGCCTTATATAAGATACATAGATATCTTATATCTATGTATCTTATATAAGGCAAAATGCCCTAGATGGAAAACATTGTAGCTTGAAGGTATGCAAATATATAACTCTGTTTGGGACATATCTTGAAATGAACTCCTTTTTCTCCTCTGATCTCCATTTTCCTCTTTTTCTCTTTATTCATTTTTAATGTCCATGAAGTTTACATATTATGTCTGACTCCCCCTTTCTTTTCCCTTCGTTGCCCTTATGTTCGCACCACATAATGAACAATGGGCATATATATGCGATATAAACAAACTGCCAGTGAGCAAAATGGCGGCTATGGGAAAAACGGAAGTGACGTTGCGGCAAGTACGATACGTCACTTCCGCAATTACGGACATGCATAACAGATGATGAACACACCCCTCCCTCCATTGGCTGATTCGGAGGGCGACAAGCACCAATGAGAGGCTTTTGGGCTATTTAAACCGGCGGGATTTTACAAGCAGGATACCGATTGAAAAAGCCTTTTTATAAGGCGAAACGCGTCTCGGACGAGGACTCACCATTATTTTATGGGACTTTTTATCTTTTACTTTATGTAAGTGTTTTACTTAAATAAATTTTTTACTGTCTATGAGCCTACGTCCTGCATCTATTCTCCTGCTTTACAAAGAAGAGCAGTGCCCTCTTAAAGGCACTATATCCATCACACTGAGAGCCCAGTTTGCATTGGCTCTCTTAAAGGTGAGCAAGTACCTGTATTTGATTTTCTGATATATTGGGTGAGGGTAATACACTAGGACTTTGGTCCATTGTTCCCTTTTCTCTCCCTTTCTCTGAGGACCATCATTCAACTACTGAAGAAGTCTGGTATTTGCTTTGAAATACCCCTGCGCTTATGACCTGAGCCTATCTTTGCTTGGCTCTAAACCATGTGAGTTTGTTACATATACAGCTCTGTTTAAAGTACATCCAGTTCAGATATACTGCACTATTGTTCCCACTTTATATTTTTCCCTCTAGATATTCTCGTTTGACATACCCCTTTTTGCAAAGGGTGAGTTTATAATATTGAATTAGCGCTCCACTGGGTTTTGTTTGATGTGACTTTTCTGTTTCACTCTCATTACCCCACTTTTCTTCGCATGCTATTGTGTTAAGGTTTGGAGGTACCTACACGTGTGTGAGCTGCTTAGTGGAACTAGGTTCTTCACTACACTATATTTAAAGCGCCTAAAAGCACGGTTTATTTGCTACTACTTAGTTATGGAATTTGTCTGAAACAATGCTTTATGGCAAAGTCTTTCTTTATAGGTGGCATCTAGAAGATTCTTCTGGCTACATTCATGGGCAGCTAATGACACTTCCTGAGCTACTCTGTGGACTTGGCAAGATATTAGATGAAGCATTCAGAAAGAAAGTCTCTCTTGCAAATCACCAGAAGACCTTTACAGTTGTTTTGGGAGGGATAAACAGAATAGGGAATGGGGATTTTGAACCAGCAAGTTACAAACCAGGAAGTGAGTATTCTAGATAATCTCAGTGGAGATATCAGCATACCACTTCTTCCTTTTAAGAGGATCGAGAAGGAGAGGATCCTCAGCATCTAAGTGCCAATGAAAGTTTTCAGGCCCAGATTGGAATAGGGGGAGGTCATCTCGGCACATTCTTTCCTGTCTGGGCCAACCATGCGTCTGGCAACTTTGTCCAAAGCATCATCAAACACAGCTACAGACAAGCCACTGAAGCAGACGGTGGCATGTTCCTGAAGCTCTTGGTAGGTAGCACCAGTTAGCCCAGAAGATATGGAGTGCAAAACTAAAGCCTAAGTCCGACAGGCCACACATGAGGATGAATATTGGAGAACTATGAAGGCAAGGCGTGAGCGGACCCAAAATGGCCACCCTCTCTGGAGGCTGCTGAGACCTCTCCGAGCTGTCCATAGAGGGTGAGGAGGAATACTTACTGGCTATTACGAAGCCAAAACCGAATCCACCGGCACCAGACTCCGCTCCAGTTACCACCACTGTACTGAAAGAGCTCCTTGCAGACTTGAGACACCCTCCATGCCGCATCAGAGTGCTGGAATAAGCCTCACACAAAGTCACACAGCCCATGGAAACACTTCAACAAGCTGTCCAGGAACTACAAAGGCAGACCCAAACATGAACGCCGCTTCACGGCACAAGAGCATATCCAACACCGGAACAACTTAAAAATTAGAGGACGTTCTAGAAGCCGAATTACCGCACCTCATGAGAAGACTTCTGGTAGCATTGCTGCCGCCATGGCAGGCTAAGGCAGTAGCTCTGAATGGTCTCTTCCGCATTCCTGCACCGGCCGCTGTCCCGAGGGACCTGGTGGTCCATTTCCAGAAGGGAACGGACAAAGCAGCAGTGCTAACGGCCCT